>NW_017213658.1:0-15419 GCF_001704415.2 Capra hircus | reverse complement strand
AAAGGGTCATTCACACCCTTGCTGCAACTCAAGAAGTTCCCCGAACATGCTCGTCTCCACTCGACAGGAAGCACGAGAGTCCCGCCCACATCCAGAGGAGACGCCGTTTCCGCTCCTAGCTAGAGAGGAGGGATCCTTTCCCTGCGTGGTCGGGAAAGAATTCCCGCTTTCCGTCGCATCTCAAGTGGGAGCGCTCTCCACAGGAAAGGCGAGAGGAACTCCAGGGTCGTGCCACATTCCCAGAGTCCCCCAGATGTCTCAGTCCATTCCAGGGAAACCTGTTTTTCCCTGCACTGCCTCGACTTTCAAGCCGAGTATCGACTCACACCACGGTGGCACGTGGGACAGCCCTGTGGGAAAGCTGCCGGGAGCCAGTGTGAGGAATCCCGCCCGTGACAAGGTCATGAGGAAGGAAGCTGACATTCGCAAGGCGTGCTCAGACTTCAGGGACCCCCTCTGGAAATTCCTAAGCATGTACCCCAACAAAAATCTGCCGGCTTTTGTGCTCTGCTTTTCCACTCTTCTGACATTTTCTGGAAAAAGTCAATTCAGGGTTTCAGTCTTCTGCATTTGAAAGAGTGTTTCAATCTAAAAACCCCTCCGATGGCTTTCTAGCCTGCCTGCAGGACTCTGCGAGTGTGATTGTTTGAGGCCTCCTGACTGCAGGAGGCACAGGAAGCTTAAAACATCCTAGGAATGTAGGGGCTTCCGAAGAGTCAAAATCTTTAGAATAGGACTGATTAAAAGTTTCATTTGTTGAGTCAATGCTTGCTGCCAAATTTTCATATCCTTTATTTTTAGATATAGTTGGTATATAGAAAAACAAGTAGTAGACCTGGTATTAGCAACATTAGATCTTTGAGTTAAGTACCTTCTTTGTTATATCCCACTGCACCTTTGTTCTATAGAGATGTAACTTTAATGCTTTAAGGAGATGCAAATTAAAGAAAAACACTTCGGGGGAAACAAAATCAACATTCATTAAGGAAGAGAGCTAAAAAGTGTTAACAAGCTTCTTGGCCAGAAGATAATGTAAATCACCTGAGACCTTTTGTATACAAAATGATGTATAGAAAGAGTCTGGGCTGCGAACGCTACATAATTCTGTGTTACCCGTTGATCTCCATGTTTTTATCAAAAGTATAAAAGGCCTTCTGAACAATAAAGGATCGACCAGTTTCTCGAACTAGTCTCTCGCCTGGTTTCTTGGGACTCTGGCTCCCCCATGTCTCTCTCTCTCCTCTTCTCTCCCCTTCCCTCTCTCTGCTCTTACTTTAACTTCAGGCTGAATCTCCATCTGGGGCGCAGAGGCTCGCCAGGTCTACTTACTTGCCCCGGCTGTTAAGACCCGCACGAAAGGGAGCTTAAGGCGAGGCACCCTTAGATATTCAAGCGGGCGCGGTGGCCCAACGTAGATGGTGGCAGATTCCTTGTCTGGAATTTTATTGGCCTTCCGCGTAAACCAAGCTATTCAGCCCTCTTCCTCACTTAATCTTCTATTACACTATAGTTTCTTAATCTAATCTTACATTAATAAACAAACAAGTCTTTCCACGCCAACGCCGTCCACCCTTCGAATTCCCTGGATCCACCGGGCAGGACCCCGGCAAGTGGCGCCCGGAAACAGGCTATTCGAAGGTAGGTTCCTCGGAGCAAAAGCTCCCCCGGAGCACTCTCTGCTGCTCCCCCGGAGCCCTCTCCGTTGCTCCCCCCGGAGCACTCTCTGTTGCTCCCCCCGGAGTGACTTAATCACTCCCCCGGAGTACTTTCGGGTACTCCCCAGTGTTGAGTGTTCGGGACGGCTAGGACCCCACTCAGGGTGCCGCGGACCCCCCTGTAGGATAGACAGGGTGAGGAAGAGTGGGAAGTGTTCAAGGGTTTAAGAGAAACCTGGTGCTCTAGAGGTTGAAAAGAAACCTGCTATCCTAGGGTTAAAAACAAAACCCCCCTCGCCAGAGGTAAAACCTTTTGTTGAGGTAGACTTTTCTATAAGACTTAATTTTCTGACATGGGTAACAGTGAATCAAAAGAAAGACAGCTTTTTATAGGAGTAATCTTGCAGTTACTAACTAAACGAGGAATTAAAGTTAAAAATTCCAATATTCATTCATTTTTTTCCTTTGTACAAGAACAGTGTCCCTGGTTTCCAGAAGAAGGCACTGTTAACTTAGACACCTGGGAGAGAGTAGGAAAACAGCTAAAAACTTACTATACTTTGCATGGGCCTGTAAATGCTTTTGCTCTGTAAAATATGATTACAAATGTTCTGGACCCCTGTCATGAGGCTGTTAGATAGCCTATGGGAGAGGCTATAGCGGTAAATGGTAGTGGGTCTCCACCTTCTATGGCAGATCGTATTTTCTGCCATTGGCAAACAAAAGGAGAGAGACTCCTCTTCCTCCCGAGGAAGGAGGGTGCTTACAGGACGCAGCGGCCGAGCGCCCTGGAGAGCCCCTCCCCCTCTACACAAACCAAACCTTTAAAAAAGTTATCTTATTTAAGGCGACACTGCAACCTCTGCTTGCGCCTCCCCAGGGCTTAAGAACTCCCCACTTTATATCCAAAGCCTCCCAGAACATTGCTTAAGTTTGAAAACGATAGTGACAATATTTTTGAGCAAAAGAGCTTTTAAAACAGAGCTTGCTCCTTGCATAAAATCCCTCAGGAGGGGCCTCACCCAACAAAAAAAAAAGAAAAAGGAAGAAAAACAGAAAAAAAATATTTCGTAATAAAAAGGACTTTACAAATGCAAAATGTTTCTCTTGAGGCCAAATAGAACATGTTTTGCCAAAATGTCCTGCTAAACAGACACAACAACCCGTACCAAACAACCCCAGGTAGCTCAGGCCTAGACCTCAGTTCCACCACTTCAATAATATTAACCCCTGATGTGCCAGTGACTCAGATTCCAATGAGAGTGGCTAGTCCCCTGCCTGAGGACATTGTAAGACTTGTACTGGGGCATAGCTTGCTTTCTTTTCAAGAAATTTCGGTAGTGTCTTGTGTAGTAAATTCTGATTATACTGAAAAAAACTGAAGTTTTGATCTCGCCACCTGCTAAAACTGTGCAATTAATAAAAATTAAAAAAAAAAAAAATAATAGCACAGCTTTTGCTTTTACCTTATTACCAAACAGAAAAACCAGACAAAAAAAGCCCCAGAGGATCTAGATCTAGCTTTTTGGGTGCAAAAAATTGCAGCTTCTAGGCCTTTAAAAGATTTTTTAATTCAAAGATATAAAATGTCATGGCTGTTAGACAATAGACAAGACGTTTCTTACATTGCTGAGAGACTAGCGCAGCTCCTGGCCAACATATACTACTGAAAAGGAGTTAGAAAAAGTGGTATGCAGGATAAAAATGCTATAGAGTAAGAGGTGAGAGAGAGTTTAAAACCTTGGTGAATAGTGAGCTCCCCGTTGCTGGAAGTTTTCAAGCTAAGATTAAATGGTTACTTGTCATCTAAAAGGCTATAGACCAGATTTGGGTTATAAAAAGATCATTAGAAAAGCTTATAAAGATATTGTGTAACACCTCTTTTCTTGCTTCTTATATTTGGGTCTAGTGATATGGTTTTTTTGGATAACAAAATTACTCAGAAACGGCCTATGAAACTATTCTGATTAATGGCAAGTCTATTGTGGGGTTATTAGACACAGGAGCAGACGTTTCTTGCATTTCAGGAAAAGACTGGCCTAGCTCCTGGCCCACCTCCTGGCCCACACATACTACTGAAAATAACTTGGTGGGATAGGAAGAGCCCCACAGTAGCCAAAAGTGCAAAAATTTTAGATTGGCAATTTGAGGACACCGTGGAACTTTCCAACCGTATGTAGTCCCTTCACTCCCCTTACCCTGTGGGGGGGGGAATGCTATCTCAAATGGGAGTGTTACTTTTTAGCCCTGATGATAAAGTGACCTCTCAGATGCTGCAGATCGGCTATGATCCATCAAAAGGATTGGGTAAACAACAGACAAGAATAATTGAGCTAATTTGCCCAACTCCTTGCAAGCTATATACTGGATTGGGATATCCAAATTTATATGAAGGCCATTGTTTTTGGCTGCCTAATTACATGAAAATTTCATCCGGTGTGGGTGGAACAGTGGCCTCTGCCTAAGGAAAAATTACTGACATATTAATTAAAAAGATTAATTCAAATATACTGATTTATTAAATTGTTTAATAAAGAACCATCAAAAATTGCACTTCCATATAACAGAGAACAACTTGATGCTTTTCAAATGTTTGATGATTGGCAGATTGCTATAGGAAATTCTTGTGATCAGATCTTGCATCATTTACCCTCACGTGCTTTGTTAATTCAAAAATTAAAAAGAGAGAAATTAAGTATAGTTTTCCCCCATCAGATTTTACAACATGTTCTCTTTTGTAATAAGTTAAATGCTGATTCGTTTGAAACAGTAAAATAAAAAGCCATTAGTAAAGCAAAAAGATCTCCTCCAGATAACAAAAAGATCCCGACCCAAAATTTACTGCGGGTCGAGGAAGTGTTTATATTTTTTTCCACAGGGTGCAGATTCGTCAACTTGGATCCCGGACAGACTGATTCGCCACAAAAGAAAAAGGGAACTTCTCTGCCACCACCACCGCGGGAAACAGCCGCGCACCAAAAGCTGCGGGCGGGGCCAGCCTGACTGACGGAACCCAGTGCACCGCACTCGCAGCCCCATAACAGCGCCAGTGTCAGAGGGCGGGGTGAAGGCCGCTGCTCCTACCGGCAAAAGAGGCAAAAGAAACATCAAGATCCCGGCAGGACTAACAGCTGCTGCAGCACAAACTCCAACCAGAAAATGACTCTATTTACTCTATTTTGGCTTGTCTATCCTCTCCTTATGTTCTTCTTTTCACCAATGATTCCAGAAAACTTAATGTACCTAATGTAGCGACTTGTGAACCATGGATGTTTTCATCTTGTTTAACTCCTCAAAGTAATGTCTGCTCTTCTGTGGTTTTAAAGATGTCCTATAACTGTAACAACTTATTGATATGATAATTATGTTCTTGCTGTGTTACAACAACTGTTATTGTTACTACAACAGCAATCATTGACTCAACAAGTGTAAATGCCCAATATGTTAAAAAATCAAGGTTTAGGTATTTTGGAACAGCTCAGATATTAGTTTAGACTTAGGGAAACTTCATAATCAGATTCAGACCTTGGAACACTCCCGATTAGATTTTACCACCGCAGGAGAAGCCAATGACTTTTCCCACACTTTCTCTAACTTCATTTCTGAAGACTGTTCTGTCTACTGTCTATAATCTTGCTCCTCATAATCATACTTCCCTATATTGTCTAGATTCTTCGGCAGAGCATTCGGAATCTCGAGACCGAACTGCACCTGATTTTAAACATAAATAATCAATTATTTAAAATTAAAAAGGGTGAGATGCCGGGAGCCAGAGTGAGGAATCCCGCCCGTGACAAGGTCATGAGGAAGGAAGCTGACATACGCAAGGCGTGCTCAGACTTCAGGGACCCCTCTGGAAATTCCTAAGCATGTACCCCAACAAAAATCTGCCGGCTTTTGTGCTCTGCTTTTCCACTCTTCTGACATTTTCTGGAAAAAGTCAATTCAGGGTTTCAGTCTTCTGCATTTGAAAGAGTGTTTCAATCTAAAAACCCCTCCGATGGCTTTCTAGCCTGCCTGCAGGACTCTGCGAGTGTGATTGTTTGAGGCCTCCTGACCGCAGGAGGCACAGGAAGCTTAAAATATCCTAGGAATGTAGGGGCTTCCGAAGAGTCAAAATCTTTAGAATAGGACTGATTAAAAGTTTCATTTGTTGAGTCAATGCTTGCTGCCAAATTTTCATATCCTTTATTTTTAGATATAGTTGGTATATAGAAAAACAAGTAGTAGACCTGGTATTAGCAACATTAGATCTTTGAGTTAAGTACCTTCTTTGTTATATCCCACTGCACCTTTGTTCTATAGAGATGTAACTTTAATGCTTTAAGGAGATGCAAATTAAAGAAAAACACTTCAGGGGAAACAAAATCAACATTCATTAAGGAAGAGAGCTAAAAAGTGTTAACAAGCTTCTTGGCCAGAAGATAATGTAAATCACCTGAGACCTTTTGTATACAAAATGATGTATAGAAAGAGTCTGGGCTGCGAACGCTACATAATTCTGTGTTACCCGTTGATCTCCATGTTTTATCAAAAGTATAAAAGGCCTTCTGAACAATAAAGGATCGGATCAGTTTCTCGAACTAGTCTCTCGCCTGGTTTCTTGGGACTCTGGCTCCCCCCATGTCTCTCTCTCTCCTCTTCTCTCCCCTTCCCTCTCTCTGCTCTTTACTTTAACTTCAGGCTGAATCTCCATCTGGGGCGCGGAGGCTCGCCAGGTCTACTTACTTGCCCCGGCTGTTAAGACCCGCACCAAAGGGAGCTTAAGGCGAGGCACCCTTAGATATTCAAGCGGGCGCCGGTGGCCCAACGTAGATGGTGCAAATTCCTTGTCTGGAATTTTATTGGCCTTCCGCGTAAACCAAGCTATTCAGCCCTCTTCGCTATAGTAAACAAACAAGTCTTTCCACGCCAACGCCGTCCACCCTTCGAATTCCCTTCCACCGGGGCTGGAGCAGAAAGCCTCGTGGAAAGCCTCGTGGGAAAGCCTCGAGGGAAAGCCACAGATCCCTTGATCCACGCGAAGGGATGACACTGCTGCTACAGCTCGGAGGAAAGCGCACGTGCATGCCCCACTGGAGAGGAGGACTGACTCACTGGGAGACTCCAGAAGTCCCCCCAGATCCACGTCAGCACTGGGAGGAATACTCAGGTTCCGGCACCGGCTCCACACAAGATCTTAGGCCCGGCATCGACGGGAGAGGAATCCCGAGAGGCCCCGAACAACTCGCTTGGGGACTGGCCTTTCCAGAGGCCACCAGAGCGGGTCCCTGAGGTCCCCGTCGTAAGTCGAGAGCACCTGCCCAACTCGAGAACATCCAGGAGGTTCTCCCCTCCAGGCGAGATGAGGCCCATTTCCGCTGAGGCATCTCGAGGCTAATCACACCTAACCTCTGGACTCCCAAAGCGACTTCACACCCTTGCTGCAACTCAAGAAGATCCCGACATACCCGTCTCCACTCGAGAGGAAGCACGAGAGTCCCGCCCACATCCAGAGGAGCCCCGTTTCCGCCTCCTAGCTCGAGAGGAGGGATCCTTTCCCTGCGTGGTCGGGAAACAATTCCTGGCGTTTCCGTCGCATCTCAAGAGGAGGCGCTCTCCACAGGAAAGGCGAGAGGAACTCCAGGGTCGTTCCACATTCCCAGAGTCCCCAGATGTCTCAGTCCATTCCAGGGAAACCTGCTTTCCCTGCACTGCCTCGACTTTCAAGCGAAGATCGACTCACACCACGGTGGCACGTGGGACAGCCCTGTGGAAAGCCTCGTTGGAAAGCCTCGAGGGAAAGCCACAGATCCCTTGATCCACGCGAAGGGAAGCGTGACACTGCTGCTACAGCTCGAGAGGAAAGCGCATGTGCATGCCCCCACTCGAGACGAGGACTGACTCCCCTGGGGAGACTCCAGAAGAACCCCAAGATCCATGTCAGCACTGGAGAGGAATGCTAAGGTTCCGGCACCGACTCCACACAAGTCTTATGCCCCGGCATAGACGGGAGAGGAATCCCGAGAGGCCCCGAGCAACTCGCATGGGGACTGGCCTTTCCTGAGGCCACCAGAGCGGGTCCCTGAGGTCCCCGTCGTAAGTCGAGAGCACCTGCTGCAACTCGAGAAAATCCAGGAGGTTCTCCCCTCCAGGCGAGAAGAGGCCCATTTCCGCTGAGGCGTCTCGAGGCTAATCACACCTAACCTCTGGAACTTCCAAAGGGTCCTTCACACCCTTGCTGCAACTCAAGAAGTTTCCCGACATACCCGTCTCCACTCGAGAGGAAGCAGGAGAGTTCGCCCACATCCAGAGGAGCCCCGTTTCCGCCTCCTAGCTCGAGAGGAGGGATCCTTTCCCTGCGTGTCGGGAAAGAATTCCGGCGTTCCCGTCGCATCTCAAGAGGAGCGCTCTCCACAGGAAAGGCGAGAGGAACTCCAGGGTCGTGCCACCATTCCCAGAGTCCCCCAGATGTCTCAGTCCATTCCAGGGAAACCTGTTTTCCCTGCACTGCCTCGACTTTCAAGCCGAGGATCGACTCACACCACGGTGGCACGTGGGACAGCCCTGTGAGAAAGCCTCGTGGGAAAGCCTCGTGTGAAAGCCTCAAGGAAAGCCACAGATCCCTTGATCCACGCGAAGGGAAGCGTGACACTGCTGCTACAGCTCGGGAGGAAAGCGCACGTGCATGCCCCCACTCGAGACGAGGACTGACTCCCCTGGGGAGACTCCAGAAGTACCCCAGGATCCATGTCTGCACTGGAGAGGAATGCTCAGGTTCGGCACGGACTCCATACAAGATCTTAGGCCCTGCATCGACGAGAGAGGAATCCCGAGAGGCCCCCAATCAACTCGCATGGGGACTGGCCTTTCCTGAGGCCACCAGAGCGGGTCCCTGAGGTCCCCGTCGTAAGTCGAGAGCACCTGCCGCAACTCGAGAAAATCCAGGAAGTTCCCCTCCAGGCGAGATGAGGCCCATTTCCGCTGAGGCGTCTCGAGGCTAATCACACCTAACCTATGGAACTTCCAAAGGGTCCTTCACACCCTTGCTGCAACTCAAGAAGTTCCCTGACATACCCGTCTCCACTCGAGAGGAAGCACGAGATTCCCGCCCACATCTAGAGGAGCCCCGTTTCCGCCTCCTAGCTCGAGAGGAGGGATCCTTTCCCTGTGTTCTCGGGAAAGAATTCCCGGCGTTCCCGTCGCATCTCAAGAGGAGGCCCTCTCCACAGGAAAGGCGAGCGGAACTCCAGGGTGTGCCACCAATCTGATAGTCCCCCAGAGGTCTCAGTCCATTCCAGGGAAACCTGTATTCCCTGCACTGCCTCGAATTTCAAGCCGAGGATCGACTCACACCACGTTGGCACGTGGGACAGCCCTGTGGAAAAGCCTCGTGGGAAAGCCTTGTGGAAAAGACTCGAGGAAAAGCCACTGATTCCTTGATCCACTCGACGGGAAACATGACACTGCTGCCCATCTCGGCAGGAAAGCGCACTTGCATGCCCCCAAACGAGACGAGGACTGACTCCCCAAGGGAGACTCCAAAAGTACCCCAAAATCCATGTCAGCACTGGAGAGGAATGCTCAGGTTCCGGCACCGACTCTACACAAGGTCTTAGGCCCCGGCACCGACGGGAGAGGATCCCTAGAGGCCCCGAATTACTCGCATGGGGACTGGCCTTTCCTGAGGCCACCAGAGCGGGTCCCTGAGGTCCCCATTGTAAGTCGAGAGCACCTGCCGCACCTCGAGAAAATCCAGGAGGTTCTCCCTTCCAGGCGAGATTAGGCCCATTTCCGCTGAGGCATCTCGAGGCTAATCACACCTAACCTTTTGACTTTCCAAAGGGTCCTTCACACCCTTCCTGCAACTCAAGAAGTTCCCCAACATACCCGTCTCCACTGGAGAGGAAGCACGAGAGTCCCGCCCTCATCCAGAGGAGCCCCGTTTCCGCCTCATAGCTCGAGAGCAGGGATATTTCCCGGCGTGGTCGGGAAAGAATTCCCGGCGTTCCCGTCGCATCTCAAGAGGAGGCGCTCTCCACAGGAAAGGCGAGAGGAACTCCAGGGTCGTGCCACCATTCCCAGAGTCCCCCAGATGTCTCAGTCCATTCCAGGGAAACCTGTTTTCCCTGCACTGCCTCGACTTTCAAGCCGAGGATCGACTCACACCACGGTGGCACGTGGGACAGCCTTGTGGGAAAGCCTCGAGGGAAAGCCTCGTGGGAAAGCCTCGAGGGAAAGCCACAGATCCCTTGATCCACGCGAAGGGAAGCCTGACACTGCTGCTACAGCTGGGGAGGAAAGCGCACGTGCATGCCCCCACTCGAGACGAGGACTGACTCCCCAGGGGAGACTCAGGACGTACCCCAAGATCCATGTCAGGACTGGAGAGGAATCCTCAGGTTCCGGCACCGACTCCACACAAGGTCTTAGGACCCGGCATCGACAGGAGAGGAATCCCGAGAGGCCCCGAGCAACTCGCATGGGGAATGGCCTTTCCTGAGGCCACCAGAGCATGTCCCTGAGGTCCCCGTCGTAAGTGGAGAGAAACTGCTGCAACTCGAGAAAATCCAGAAGGTTCTCCCCTCCAGGCGAGATGAGGCCCATTTCCAATGAGGCCTCTCGAGGCTAATCACACCTAACCTCTGGAACTTCCAAAGGGTACATCACCCACTTGTTGCAACTCAAGAAGTTCCCCGACATAACCGTCTCCACTTGAGAGAAAGCTCGAGCCTCCCGCCGACATCCAGAGGAGCCCCGTTTCCGCCTCCTAGCTCGAGAGGAGGGATCCTTTCCCTGCGTGTTCGGGAAAGAATTCCCGGCGTTTCCATCGCATCTCAAGAGGAGGCGCTCTCCACAGGAAAGGCGAGAGGAACTCCAGGGTCGAGCCACCATACACAGAGTCCCCCAGATGTCTCAGTCCATTCCAGGGAAACCAGTTTTCCCTGCACTGCCTCGACTTTCAAGCCGAGGATCGACTCACACCACGGTGGCACGTGGGACAGCCCTGTGGGAAAGCCTCGTGGGAAAGCCTCCTGCAAAAACCTCGATGAAAGCCACAGATTTCTTCATCCACGCGAAGGGAAGCATGACACTGCTGCTACAGCTCGGGAGGAAAGTGCACGTGCATGCCCCCACTCGAGACGAGGACTGACTCCCCGGGGAGACTCCAGAAGTACCCCAAGATCCATGTCAGCACTGGAGAGGAATCCTCAGGTTCCGGCACCGTCTCCACACAACGTCTTAGGCCCCGGCATCGACGGGAGAGGAATCCCGAAGGGCCCCCTAGCAACTCGCATGGGGACTGGCCTTTCCTGAGGCCACCAGACCAGGTCCCTGAGGTCCTCGTCTTAAGTCGAGAGCACCTGTGGCAACTCTAGAAAATCCAGGAGGTTCTCCCCTCCAGGCGAGATGAAGCCCATTTCCGCGGAGGCGTCTCGAGGCTAATCACACCTGGCCTCTGGAACTTCCAAAGGGTCCTTCACACCCTTGCTGCAACTCAAGAAGTTCCCGACGTACCCCTCTCCACTCGAGAGGAAGCACGAGAGTCCCTGCCCACATCCAGAGAAGCCCCGTTTCCGCCTCATAGATCGAGAGGTGGAATCCTTTCCCTGCGTTGTCGGGAAAGAATTCCCGGCGTTCCGGTCGCATCTCAAGAGGAGGCGGTCTCCACAGGAAACACGAGGGAATCTCCAGGGTCGTGACACCATTCCCTGAGTGCCAGAGATTTCTCAGTCCATTCCAGGGAAACCTGTTTTCCCTGCACTGCCTCGACTTTCAAGCCGAGGATCCACTCACACCACGGTGGCACGTGGGACAGCCCTGTGGAAAGCCTCGTGGGAAAGCCTCGTGGGAAAGCCTCGAGGAAAAGCCACAGATCCCTTGATCCACACAAAGGGAAGTGTGACACTGCTGCTACAGCTCGGGAGGAAAGCGCACGTGCATGCCCCACTCGAGACGAGGACTGACTCCCCTGGGGAGACTCCAGAAGTACCCCAAGATCCATGTCAGCACTGGAGAGGAATCCTCAGGTTCCGGCACCGATTCCACACAAGGTCTTAGGCCCCGGCTTCGACGGGAGAGGAATCCCGAGAGGCCCCGAGCATCTCGCATGGGGACTGGCCTTTCCTGAGGCCACCAGAGCGGGTCCGTGAGGTCCCAGTCGTAAGTCGAGAGCACCTGCCGCAACTCGAGAAAATCCAGGAGGTTCTCCCCTCCAGGCGAGATGAGGCCCATTTCCGCTGACCGTCTGGAGGCTAATCATATCTAACCTCTGGAACTTCCAAAGGGTCCTTCACACCTTTACTGCAACTCAATAAGTTCCTCGACAAACCGGTCTCCACTCGAGAGTAAGCACGAGATTCCCGCCCACATCCAGCAGAGACCCGTTTCCGCCTCCTAGCTCGAGAGGAGGGATCCTTTCCCTGCGTGGTCGGGAAAGAATTCCCGGCGTTCCGGTCGCATCTCAAGAGGAGGCGCTCTCCACAGGAAAGGCGAGAGGAACTCCAGGGTCGTGCCACCATTCCCAGAGTCCCCCAGATGTCTCAGTCCATTCCAGGGAAACCTGTTTTCCCTGCACTGCCTCGACTTTCCTGCCAAGGATAGACTCACACCACGGTGGCACGTGGGACAGCCCTGTGGGAAACCCTCGAGGGAAAGCCACAGATCCCTTGATCCACGCGAAGGGAAGCGTGACACTGCTGCTACAGCTCGGGAGGAAATCGCATGTGCATGCCCCCACTCGAGATGCAGAATGACTTTCCTGGGGAGACTCCAGAAGTACCCCAAGATCCCTGTCAGCACTGGAGAGGAATCCTCAGGTTCCGGCACCGACTCCACACAAGATCTTAGGCCCCGGCATCGACGGGAGAGGAATCCTGAGAGGCCCCCAAGCAACTCGCATGGGGACTGGCCTTTCCTGAGGCCAACAGACCGGGTCCCTGAAGTCCCCGTCGTAAGTCGAGAGCACCTGCCGAAACTCGGTAAAATACAGGAGGTTCTCCCCTGCAGGCGAGATGAGGCCAGTTTCCACTGAGGTGTCTCGAGGCTAATCACACTTGACCTCTGGAACTTCCAAAGAGTCTTTCACAGTCAAGCTGCAACTCAAGAAGTTCCCCGACACACCCGTCTCCACTCAAGAGGAAGCACGATGGTCCCGGCCACATCCTGAGGAGCTCCGTTTCCGGCTCGTACCTCGAGATGAGGGATCCTTTCCCTGCTTGTTCGGAAAAGAATTCCCGGCATTCCCATCGCATCTCAAGGTGGCGCTCTCCAAAGGAAAGGGGAGAGGAACTGCAGGGTCGTGCCACCATTCCAAGACTCCCCCAGATGTGTCAGTCCGTTCCACAGGAACCTGTTTTCCCTGCACTGCCTCGGCTTTCACGCCGAGGATCGACTCACACCACCGTGACACGTGGGACAGCCCTGTGGGAAAGCCTCGTGGGAAAGACTCGAGGGAAAGCCACAGATCCCTTGGTCCACGCAAGGGGAACCGTGACACTGCTGCTACAGCATGGGAGGAAATGGCACGCTCATGCCCCCACTCGAGACGAGGCCTGACTCCCTTGTGGAGACTCCAGAAGTACCCCAAAATCCATGTCAGCACTGGAGAGGAATCCTCAGCTTCCGGCCCCGACTCCACACAAGGAGAGCACCTGCTGAAACTCGGAAATATCCAGGAGCCTCTCCGTTCCAGGCGACATGAGGCCCATTTCTGCTGAGGCATCTCGAGACTAACCACACCTAACCTCTGGAACTTCCAAAGGGTCCTTCACACCCTTGCTGCAACTCAAGAAGTTCCCCGACATACCCTTTCCTCTTCACGTTCTGCCATAATGGTGGTGTCATCTGCATATCTAAGTTGATTGATATTTCTACCGGCAATCTTGATTCCAGTTCATGTATCTTCCATCCCAGCATGTTTCATGATGTACTCTGCATATAAGTTAAATAAACAGGGTGACAATATACAGCCTTGACATACTCCTTTTCCTTTTTGGAACCAGTCTGTTGTTCCATGTCCTGCTCTAACTGTTGCTTCCTGACCTTCATCCAGATTTCTCAAGAGGCAGGTTAGGTGGTCTGGTATTCCCATCTCTTTCAGAATTGTGGCTAAAACAACAGTATAAGGACCTTTCCGATGTCAGGCCAAGGAATTGTGTTTCCAGTCATTGAGCCACACCTGATCACTGAGCACAAATTCATGAATCTGTTCCTCAAGGGGGAATGATATTCTTTTTTATACAAACTTAGTTACCTGATTTATTACCTTACCTAATTGTTCCATCTGCTGTGAAATCCCACCCCCTTACTTGTGGCAAATCTGCTAACACCTGCCTCACTGTGGGAGGGGGTCTCCCATAGAAAATTTCATAAGGACAACAACTGTGGGAACGTGCGGTTACCCGTAATATGAGTAAGTCTGCCGGAAGCAAGCCCATCCATGTACAGTCAGTCTCTATGATCCATTTTGAAAGTGTCTCTTCAAGAGTTTGGTTGTTTCTTTCCATCATTCCAGAACACTGGGGCCTATATGCTGTATGTAATTTCCACTGATATTTAGAGCTTCACATACCTGTTAATTAACTCGGCTACAAAGACAGGGCCATTGTCGGATTCTATACTGGTTGGAAACCCAAGTCTGGGAATTATTTCTCAAATCAGCGAGCTACTTCATTTTCTTTTTCAGATCAGGTAGGGAAGGCCTCTGCCCAACCGGAGAAGGTACCTACTATTCTAGTAAGTCATGATAACAGGTGACTGCCTTTGCTTCCCCGAAGGACACTCGCTTTCCCTGCATCCTGAGAACTCCACGTCTCAGCCAGTTGGAAAAGCGCTTCTTGGAGGTCATTATTCAGGGGCAATTTCCCCTGGAGCCCGGGGCCATAGGGAGCGGCTCCACACTCCCAGGGAAAGGCAGAGCCACAGCCACACATCTGTCCCATCCCCTTTGCTCTGTAGGAGAGCTCTAGTGAGCCTAGGTCTGTCAGGAAAATTCTTGGCTCCTATGGGGACACATTCTATGTGTGAAACTGCATCCAGGACCTAGGGGCCACAGGGCGCCTGTTTCTCTCGGGGGCGGAGGGGTGGGGGGCCTGAAGCAGTGCGGCCCAGCAACAGCTTCCACATCCATCCAATTGCTCTTTTCTTACCTCTGATAGAACTAGCTTTGTTCCAGCCTTTGGCAATTTGGAGGCAAGCGGGCCCCACTTCCTTGGGTCTGAGTGGAAATTCTATACTGGTTGGAAACCCAAGTCTGGGAATTATTTCTCAAATCAGCGAGCTACTTCATTTTCTTTTTCAGATCAGGTAGGGAAGGCCTCTGCCCAACCGGAGAAGGTACCTACTATTCTAGTAAGTCATGATAACAGGTGACTGCCTTTGCTTCCCCGAAGGACACTCGCTTTCCCTGCATCCTGAGAACTCCACGTCTCAGCCAGTTGGAAAAGCGCTTCTTGGAGGTCATTATTCAGGGGCAATTTCCCCTGGAGCCCGGGGCCATAGGGAGCGGCTCCACACTCCCAGGGAAAGGCAGAGCCACAGCCACACATCTGTCCCATCCCCTTTTGCTCTGTAGGAGAGCTCTAGTGAGCCTAGGTCTGTCAGGAAAATTCTTGGCTCCTATGGGGACACATTCTATGTGTGAAACTGCATCCAGGACCTAGGGGCCACAGGGCGCCTGTTTCTCTCGGGGGGGAGGGGTGGGGCCTGAAGCAGTGCGGCCCAGCAGCACATCCATCCAATTGCTCTTTTCTTACCTCTGATAGAACTAGCTTTGTTCCAGCC
>NW_017213657.1:0-15421 GCF_001704415.2 Capra hircus | reverse complement strand
TTCATAAAAGAAGAAATGTTTGAAGAGGGTCTGGAGAAAAGGGAACCTTTCTGCGCTTCTGGTGGGAATGTAAATTGACACAGCCACTATGGAAGATAGTATGGAGATTCCTTAAAATAAAACTAGGAATAAAACCACCCTATGAACCTAGCAATACCACTACTAGGCATATACCCTGAAGAAATCAAAACTAAAAAAGACACCTGTACCCCAGTGTTCACTGTAGCACTATATATGATAGACAATGCATGCAAACAACCTAGATATCCATTGACAGTTTAAATAGACAAAGAAACGATGGTGCATACATACAATGGAATACTTCAGGCATAAAAAGGAGTGCGTTTGAGTCCAGTTCTGATGAGGTGGAAGAACCTAGAGTCTATAATACACAGCGAAGTAAGGCAGAAAGAGAAAAACCTATATTGTATATTAATGTACTTATAAGCATGGTACTGATGAACTTGTTCACAGAGCAGCAATGGAGATACAGACATAGAGAACAGGCTTATGGACAAGGTGGGGGAAAAGGGGGGAGAGGGTGAGATGAATGCAGAGTAG
Source organism: Capra hircus (assembly GCF_001704415.2). Classification (NCBI taxonomy): domain Eukaryota; kingdom Metazoa; phylum Chordata; class Mammalia; order Artiodactyla; family Bovidae; genus Capra; species Capra hircus. The sequence continues at coordinate 14,860 of NW_017213657.1, read as the reverse complement.
CATGGATGCATATACACTAACATATGTAAACAGATACCAAAGGAATTTGCTGTATGTCTGAGGGAAACACAAACCAGGGCTCTGTGATAACCTAGATGTGGTGGGAATGGGTGAGAGGTGGGAGGGAGATTCACGAGGGAGAGGATAACTCCAGTACTCTTGCCTATTAACACATATATATGAATTTAAAAGATGGCAATGACGACCCCTGTATGCAAGACAGGAAAAAAGACACAGAATGTGTATAATGGACTTTTGGACTCAGAGGGAGAGGGAGAGGGTGGGATGATCTGGGAGAATGGCATTCTAACGTATACTATCATGTAAGAATTGAATCGCCAAGTCTATGTCTGACGCAGGATACAGCATGCTTGGGGCTGGTGCATGGGGATGACCCAGAGAGATGTTATGGGAGGGAGGTGGGAGGGGGGTTCATGTTTGGGAATGCATGTAAGAATTAAAGATTTTAAAATTAAAAAAAAAAAATAAAAAATAAATAAATAAATTTAAAAAAAGAAAAAGAAAAGAAAAGAAGCAGAATGTTCTCACCTAAAACTTTAAGAAGTGGCACAGTTCAGTTACTCATACAAGGTCAGCTGTCAGGTTTGCTGTTGATCAATCACTAACCAGTGTCTGACTCTGTGACCCCATGGACTGTAGCACACCAGGCTCCTCTGTCCTCTACTGTCGCCTGAAGTCTTTCATGTCCATTCAGTCTATGATGCTATCTAACCATCTCATCCTCTGCCCCCTTCTTTTGTCTTCAATGTTTCTCAGCAGCAGGGTTTTTTCCAATGAGTCAGCTCTTTGCATCAGGTGGCCAGAGTATTGGAGCTTCAGCTTCAGCATTATTCCTTCCAATGAATATTCAGCATTGATTTCCTTTACAATTGACTGGTTTGATCTTACACTTCAAAGACTCTCAAGAGTCTTCTCCAGCACTGCAATTCAAAAGCATCATCTCCTCAGTGCTCAACTTTCTTTATGGTGCAACTCTCAGATCCATCCATGACTACTGGAAAAACCATAGCTTTGACTGAATGGGCCTTGTCTGGAATCTGATGTCTCTGTTTCAGTACACTGTCTCAATGACTGCAGCCATGAAATTAAAACATGCTTGCTCCTTTAAAGAGGGTTACAACAAACCTAGACAGGTGTCAAGTTAGTAAATGGTACTTAGGAAGGACAGGGAAGCCTGGTATGCTGCAGTCCATGGGGTTGCAAAGAGTCAGACACAACTGAGTGACTGACCCACAACAACAACAACAACAACAACAACCACATATGAAGAAGACAGTGGGAGGGAAGACAAGAAGCATAATTGAAACTGTGCAAAGTTCAGTTTGTGAAACTGAACATTTTCAGTTACCACACTTAGCTGTAAGTTTATTCCCACTGAGGACAAGTCTATTTGTTATCCCAACTGAAATACGCTATTCAAGTAGATTGATGATCTTTTCTATCATGATGTGTATGTGTATGTTTTCCATACCTCCAAGCAATTCTCCAACACGAGCTGAGTATCCTACAATTTAGTACATACTATTATCATCTACCTGGAACAGCTTCAGATCCCAGAGGTTAAGGGCTCAGTCCCACAAACATGCCACCCTCCCCACTTCAGAAGCCATGACAAATCCATGTGACCCTGCACTCCTGGTCTAATCATTAAGATTGGATGTAGCTACAACTTCGTCTTCAGGTTCAGTTATTTTGCTAGTGTGGCCCCTGGAACTCAAAAGAAACTCACTGGATTAATTCATGACTAGCCAGATGGAAGGGAGGCCCAGGGCAAGGTGTGATAGAAGTTAATAGAAGACAGCAGGAAGCTACTAAGTGCAGAGCTTCCATGCTCTTCCAGGGCTCCACACTCCCAGTTCCTCTAAGCTATGAGTCCTGGAGGTTCTCAAACCAGCGCATCACTACATGGGCATAAATTATTTATTTATTCACCATTGCTAACTGAGGAAACCTCCAGTCCCTTGCCCTTCACTAGACATCAGGAGGGTAGGATCGTGGTTTAACCATCTAGTCATATGGTTGGTTCCCGGGCAACTAGCCTCCATCATTAGATTTCTAAAAGTCACTGTATTAACATAAGTGTTAACATATTAACATAACAAAAGTGTTAACATATTAACATAACAGAAGACATATAGGAAATTCCAAGAGTTTCTGGAGTTCTGTGCCCAAAATGGGGATAAAGACCAACTATATCTTTTTTTATTGAAAATCACAACATCACAAACCCTAACATTGTTGCAAATTTGTTGGGATGGTACATATTGGCATTGTATCATATCAATGGCTATATATTGAACAAAGAAAATTTCTATTTGTCTTTGCAAGAACTTGATTTCTTGTATTTCTTTTTACCAAGTATTAGTGTTTGTGTTAGTATTAGTATTAGTGTTAGGTTGTCTGCATTTGTTAAGATGTACAATCACTAATAACATTCTTTTTTCAGGCTTACAAATTCTTATTCTGCCAAAGTGCAAGGTTTAGGTCATAGTATAAGATCTTTTCACCAGAAAAATGGATATTTCCCTTTCCTGGAAGTGGAAAGTAACTATCTGTTGTCTTAAGCCTTTTATGTCATTGAACTGTCAGGAACAGAAATCGATATGAACACAGGCTGGGGACATTGAACTCAGCCACCAAACGGCCATTGTCTATTGCTACATGATGTGCACAGGAAACTATATTTGGATAAGGATATTCTCTGAGGCTTCTCCCTTGCACACTGTTCCATGTTCATATTAAGGTTAATAGAAGACAGCAGGAACCGATTAAGTGTGAGATCCCTCTAGATTCTGACCACTTGGAAATGAAGTTTAATTAACCCCACAAGGTAAGGGACATGGACTTTTTCATTGCCAGCTGAAGACAAGGCAGATATATTATCAGGTGTATAAAAACGAATTTATAATTTCAACAGAGTCTACTTTTGAGTCTGCTTTGAGGATTGTTTCATTGTGCTTTCTAGTTTGACTCTTATAAACATACTTGTAAATTTTTAACCACATTTTCCTCTTTGACTTTATGGTTTTAAAGAAAAATCATTCCCTTTTTCAAAATACAAGACAGCTGTGTGGAGTTGTGACTAAATTAAAAAGGTAATAATGTCACCAAATATAAATAAGGTGACTCTTGGAAGTTTTAACTTCAGCCTATAGAAAGAGAACAAAGGAATCTTCATTTTAGGAGACAGATTTAATATTGTTATGTAGAAGCATCATTGTTGTTATTGTGGTGGACAATGGTGAACTACACTGATTATTTACTGGTGTTGCCAAGCACCACATCCACCTTCTACACACTGCTATGCCCTCTTAGAGGTTAGCGGTTATAAACTGTTTCAGATTCTTTTGGTCTTCAGGTTTTCCCTGAGTTTTGCCCATAGATTGGAGTGGGAAATCAGAAATAAGAAGACTTCTTCAGCTCTACCAGTGAGGCAGTTGCCCACAGTAGTTAGAGACAGAAATCTGGTGAGAGATCTCCACGTGGAGATGTGGTGATCCAGAGGGAAAATCCTGTTAGATTCCTGCTAGCCTGTTCCTCTTCTTCTCTAGACCCAGAAAATGAAAGTGAGTGAAGTCGCTCAGTCGTGTCCGACTCTTTGCCACCCCATGGACTGTAGCCTACCAGGCTCTTCTGTCCATGGGATTTTCCAGGCAATAGTACTGGAGTGGATTGCCATTTCCTAGACCCAGAACTAACTGCAAAACCATATCTCCAACAACAGAGGGGTGGTTGGAAGCTGAAGGTACATCCAGGAGCGGTAGAACCTTGTGTTTCTGGATCTAGCACAAGTTTCCAAACCTGGTAAGTTTTTATTATGATTTGGACTTTTTGCATTGTGCAGTGTCCTTTGTTCCTCTGTGTGCTTGGTCGTGAGCTTATTCTCTCAGTTCTCTCAGACTCCTTGCAACCTCATGGACAGCAGCCTGCCAGGCTCCTCTGTCCATGGAATTCTTCAGGCAAGAGTACTGCAGTGGATTGGCATGCCCTCCTCCAGGGGATCTTCCCGAGCCAGGGATACAACCTGCATCTCCTGTGTCTCCTGCATTGCAGGTGTATTCTTCACCTGCTGAGCCATTTGTTCCATTCGGTTCAGTTCAGCCGCTCATTTGTGTCCGACTGTTTGCAACCCCATGCATCAAAGCATGCCAGGCTTCCCTGTCCATCACCAACTCCCAGAGTTCACTCAAACTCATGTCCATCGAGTCGGTGATGCCATCCAGCCATCTCATCCTCTGTTGTCCCCTTCTCTTCCTTCCCCCAATCCCTCCCAGCATCAGGGTCTTTTCCAATGAGTCAACACTTTGCATGAGGTGGCTAAAGTACTGGAGTTTCAGCTTCAGCATCAGTCCTTCCAATGAACACCCAGGACTGATCTCCTTAGGAATGGACTGGTTGGACCTCCTTGCAGTCCAAGGTACTCTCAGGAGTCTTCTCCAACACCACAGTTCAAAAGCATCAATTTTTCGGCGCTCAGCTTTCTTCACAGTCCAACTCTCACATCCATACATGACCACTGGAAAAACCATAGCCTTGACTAGACGGACCTTTGTTGGCAAAGTAATGTCTCTGCTCTTCAATATGCTATCTAGGTTGGTCATAAATTTCCTTCCAAGAAGTAAGTGTCTTTTAATTTCATGGCTGCAATCACCATCTACAGTGAATTTGAAGCCCAAAATTTTCTTGTTAAATCTAAATTCTAACTTACCTCGTAATACTCAGTCTCGCTCCCCACGTCTCTCCCTGTGTCTTTCTCCTCCAAGCCTGGCCAATTGCAGTGCATAAATAAGGTTTAGTTTCCTAGGTCACTCTGATTAGGTGTGCTCCTTGTATAAGGACAGAATAAAGTTAAGTCAGTTGAAGGACCCTTTCTTTAATAGACAATTTCACACTGCACATGCTTATAAATATGACTCATGTTTGGTGGAAACTGCTATAGCATCTTATGTTGAAATATATACACTCCTCTTTCCTTTTGTGCTTTTACATTTACTTTGTTATCTGCAAAAGTTTTGTGCTTTTCTATATGTCTATACCTGTATAGTACATTTCATAGAACACCATTCCTGTTTTCATTATACTCCACCTTTTGACATCTTACTACCAGTTGTTAAGTGGAATGTTTGAACACTCACCTGCTTCTCAGTGGTCAGTGTTTTTATTCCACTCATCTCTTCCTTCTCCTACCAGGATTTGGTTACATTCTTTCTACTTTGCAGAATATTTAACTCATACAAATATAAGTCTATCCATGCCCCATTTCTCATTTCAGTCTCAGCTCTGGAAAAAAATATACAAAATGTTTAACATCATGACATTGCCTATTTCCCACATCATCTTTTTGAAATGTATATTAAAGCAAAAAGAGTCTCAGAATCTTCAAGGCCCCTTCCTTCCTTGCCCACGGAATAATTAAAAAACAACAACAACAACAAAACACCTTCTTTAGAGGCTGAACAGTGCTATCTGGTGGAATAAGCTTCATTTTGTTGTTCAGTCACTTTTGTACCACTATTTGCAACCCCTTGGACAGCACCTCACCGGCTTTCTTGTCTCACTATCTCTAGGAGTTTGCTCAAATTCATATCCATTGGGTCAATGATGCCATCCAACCATCTCATCCTCTGTCAACCCCTTCTCCTCCTTTCCTCAACCTTTCCCAACATCAAGGTCTTTTCCAATGAGTTAGCTCTTCACATCAGGTGGCCCAAGTATTGGAGCTTCAGCTTCAGCATCAGTCCTTCCAATGAATATATAGGTGGATTTCCTTTAGGATTGACTGGTTTCATTTCATCGCCCTCCAAGAACTCTCAGGAGAACACCACTGTTTGAAAGCATCAATTCTTTGATGCACAGCCTCCTTTATGATCCACCTCTCACATCCGTACATGATTACTGGAAAAACCATAGCTTGAATATACAGGCCTTTTTCGGCAAAGTGATGCTTTTTAAAATTCTATCTACATTTGTCATAGTTTTTCTTCCAAGGAGCAGGCTTTTTTTTTTTCTTTTTAATTTTGAGGCTGCAGCAACTCTTGTCAGTGATTTTTGAGTCCTCAAAAATGAAATCTGTCTCTATTTCCATTGTTTCCCCATCTATTTCTCACGAAGTGATGGGACTGGATGCCATAATCTCAGCTTTTTCATGCTGAGGTTTAAGCCAGCCTTTTCACTCTATTCTTTCACCTTCATCAAGAGATTCTTCAGTTCATCTTGGCTCTCTGCAAAGAGCTGGTGTCATCGGCATCTGAGGTTGTTAATATTTATCTGGCAATCTTGATTTCAGTTTGTGAGTCATCCATCCCAGCATTTCACATGATGTACTCCACATAAAGTTAAATAACAGGATGACAATATACAGCCTTGATGTCCTCCTATCCCAATTTGGAACTGGCTCATTGTTCCATGTCTGGTTCTAAATATTGCTTCTTGACCTGTGTACAGGTTTCCAAGGTGGTCTGGAATGCCTGTCTCCTGAATTTTCACAGTTTTGCTGTGATCCACAAAGTCAAAGGCTTTAGTGTAGTCAATGAAGCAGAAGTATATGTTTTTCTGGAATTCCCTTGCTTTATCTATGATCCAACGATGCTGGCAATTTGATCTCTGGTTCTTCTGCCTTTTCTAAATCTAGCTTATAGATCTGGAAGTCTCAGTTCAGTTCACATACTTTTGAAGCTTAGCTTGAAAGATTTTGAGCATTATATTGACAATATGTGAAATGAACATAATTATATGATAGTTTGAATATTCTATGGCATTGTCCTTCTTTGAGATTAGAAAGAAAACTGATCTTTTCCAATCCTGGGCCTCTACTGAGTTTTCCAAATTAGCTGGCATATTGAGTGCAGCACTTTATTGGCATTATCTTTTAGGATTTGAAATAGCACAGCTGGAACTGCATCAACTCCACTAGCTTTGTTTGTAGTAATGCTTCCTAAGTCCCACTTGACTTCACACTCCAGGATTTCTGGCTCTAGGTGAGTGTCACACCATCATGGTTATCTGGTTCATTAAAACCTTTTTTTTAGTTTTTTTTTTTTTTTTTTTACTATATTTTATTTACAATACTGTATTGGTTTTGCCATACATCAACATGAATCCGCCACGGGTGTTCACGTGTTCCCAATCCTGAACCCCCCTTCCACTTCCCTCCCCATACCATCTCTCTGTGTCATCCCAGTGCACCAGCCCAAGCATCCTGTATCCGCATCGAACCTAGACTTGTGTTCGTTTCTTATATGATATTATACATGTTTCAATGCCATTCTCCAAATCATCCCACCCTCTCCCTCTCCCATAGAGTCCAAAAGACTGTTCTATACATCTGTGTCTCTTTTGCTGTCTCGCATACAGGGTTATCATTACCATCTTTCTAAATTCCATATATATGTGTTAGTATACTGTATTGGTGTTTTTCTTTCTGGCTTACTTCACTATGTATAATCCACTCCAGTTTCATCCACCTCATTAGAATGGATTCAAATGTATTCTTTTTAATGGCTGAGTAATACTCCATTGTGTATATGTACCACAGCTTTCTTATCCATTCGTCTGCTGATGGACAACTAGGTTGCTTCCATATCCTGACGATTATAAACAGTGCTGTGATGAACATTGGGGTACACGTGTCTCTTTCAATTCTGGTTTCCTCAGTGTGTATGCCAGCGGTGGGATTGCTGGGTCATAAGGCAGTTCTATTTCCAGTTTTTTAAGGAATCTCCACACTGTTCTCCATAGTGGCTGTACTAGTTTGCATTCCCACCAACAGTGTAAGAGGGTTCCCTTTTCTCCACACCCTCTCCAGCATTTATTGCTTCTAGACTTTTGGATCACAGCCATTCTGACTGGCATGAAATGGTACCTCATTGTGGTTTTGATTTGCATTCTCTGATAATGAGTGATGTAGAGCATCTTTTCATGTGTTTGTTAGCCATCTGTATGTCTTCTTTGGAAAAATGTCTATTTAGTTCTTTGGCCCATTTTTTGATTGGGTCGTTTATTTTTCTGGAGTTGAGTTGCATAAGTTGCTGTATATTTTTGAGATTAGTTGTTTGTCAGTTGCTTCATTTGCTATTATTTTCTCCCATTCCGAAGGCTGTCTTTTCACCTTACTTATAGTTTCCTTTGTTGTGCAGAAGCTTTTAATTTTAATTAGATCCCATTTTTTTTGTTTTTGCTTTTATTTCCAGTATTCAGGGAGGTGGGTCATAGAGGATCCTGCTGTGATTTATGTCAGAGAGTGTTTTGCCTATGTTTTCCTGAAGGAGTTTTATAGTTTCTGGTCTTACGTTTAGATCTTTAATCCATTTTGAGTTTAGTTTTGGGTATGGTGTTAGAAAGTGTTCTAGTTTCCTTCTTTTACAAGTGGTTTACCAGTTTTCCCAGCACCACTTGTTCAAGAGTTTGTCTTTTCTCCATTGTATATTCTTGTCTCCTTTGTCGAAGATAAGTGTCCATAGGTATGTGGATTTATCTCTGGGCTTTTATTTTTTTCCATTGATCTCTATTTCTGTCTTTGTGCCAGTACCATATTGTCCTGATGACTGTGGCTTTGTAGTAGAGCCTGAAGTCAGGCAGGTTGATTCTTCCAGTTCCATTCTTCTTTTTCAAGATTGTTTTGGCTTTTCGAGGTTTTTTGTATTTTTGTACAGATTTTCTATGTATTCCTGCCACCTCTTCTTAATATCTTCTGCTTCTATTAGGTCCAACTCTTTCTATCCTTCAGTGCCCATATTTGCATGAAATGTTCCTTTTGTATCTCTAATTTTCTTGAAAAGATCTTTAGTCTTTACCATTCTATTGCTTTCCTCTATTTCTTTGCATTGTTCACTTAAGGATGCTTTCTTATCTCTTTTGTCTATTCTTTTGAACTCTTCATTCAGGTGGAATGAGGTAGATTCCATATTTAAGGTGCCCCTTACATGCATGGAGGCAGCTCCTTGATGGCTCAACATTTAAAGAATCTGCCTGCAAGGCAGGAGACAGGAAATACTAGTTTGATTGCTGGTTTGTGAAGATTCTGTGGAGGAGGTAATGGAAATCCTCACCTTTATTCTTGCCTAGAAAATCTAATAGACAGAGGAGACTGGCGGGCTAAAATCCAAAGGATAGCAAAAGTCAGACACGACTGGGTGACTAAGCATGTAGCTATAGCCACGGAATGTGTGCATCTGTAGATCAATAGTGTCCTATGAGTTCTTGCACAATTAAAAATATTTTCTGTAGTGTAATACTTGGCTGCCTGGTTGTATGGATATAAAACTCTTGGTTTTCCTTTTCTTTTCTTAACTTTTATGAAAATGCTCTTCTATTATTGCCTTGGTCTTTTAGTTTCTTTGGAGAATTCTAAAGTCCTTCTATTTTCCCCCACCTAGAGCTCTGCGAAAACTTCCCATTACCCTTACAGAGAAGACATGTTTAACCTGTCTATTCTAAATATGCAACATGATGAGTCTCATAAAATATATATAGTTTTGTTGTGACAGGCTGTGTCCAACTCTTGTTCCATGGAGGGTAGCCTGCCAAGCTTCTCTGTCCATGGTATTTCCCAGGCAAGAATACTGGAGTAAGTTTCCGTTTCCTTCCCAATACATCTATGCAATTACTCTATAATCAAGATGTAGAATATTTTCATCATCCCAAATGTTCCTTCATGCCTTTGAAGTCTCTCCATGTTCCATAACTACACTATTTCTTTTGGAGTGGAGGTGTGTGTTCAATGAGAAATGAACTTTTGAAGAAAAACAATAACTTTTTAAAAAAATATAAATTTATTTATTTTAATTGGAGGTTAATTACTTTACAATATTGTATTGATTTTGCCATACATCAACATGAATCTGCCACAGGTAACTTTTTCTTTTTTTTTTTTCAACATTTTTTTATTGATAAACATTTAAACAATCTGTAGTTTTCTCTATGAAAACATAAGTTGTATGGAAATTTTAGCTTATGGAAATGTCCACAACTATTTTTATAGAAGGTATACATAAAAAAAGAAACATTAAAATGTTGAAAGTGAAAATAGCACCCCATTCACAAATTTGTTTATTTTTCATATAGGATTTCATCTTATTTAGTAGAATCTAGTATGACCAATACCCCAAATTCTTGTGTTTGGGGATAAAGACTCAAGGCTCTTTAGGTCCTTTTGATTTGAGACATAAGGTGTGTCCTCTGGATTGGATTTTGACTTTTAACTTTACATTTTATTCTGAAAATGGTAATTTTTAAAGCAACGTTAAACATAGAAATAGCTAAACACCTAAAGTTAATCTTAACGTGATTGATAATTTTTTTAACACACATGTATGCCTGCGTAACTACTACCCAGGACTAAATTGAGTAAATGTCCAACACATCCTCAGGTTTCCTTGTGTCTCGTCCCATTCTGTACCACACGTTACTTGTAGGCACCACCTTCATGACGAGGTTTTCAACCTTTCGAAAGCCTACCAATGAAATTATAAGATATGTACTTAGTGAGTGTGTTTCATTTTTTTCCATTTGCAAGAGCTGTGAGATTATCCCAAACACTGTCTATCATTTTCTAAATTAGTGCGTATTAATCAGTCATATGAAAATGCTACAAATGTTTTATCCATTTTCTCAATGTTCATGGGAACAATTGCATTTTTGCCATTTATGAATAAAGCTGCAATGAACAATTCTGTATGTGTCTTTTTAAGGGATGCACTCCAGATCCTCTGGTGAGGGAGAGGTTAAGGGGAGAAACTTCCAGGTGCAAAATAGATGAGTCATAAACATGAAATATTCAGTGCGGAGCATTTAGTCAATAATTATGCAATTTTCAAAATCTTGCTAGATTGTAACTAGACTTACTGTGGCAATTATTTTGAAATGGACAGAAACATGGAATCACTACACTGTGTAACAGAAAGTAACAGAATGTTGTAGGTCAACTGTACTTAAAAGCACAAACAAATACTTTGAAAAATAAATCTCATTTGTGATTACCATAGGCTAGGCCTGGAGATAGGGGAACTGGATGAAGCCAGTCAAAAGGTACCAAATTCCTGCTGTGAGATAGATTAGTACTAAGAATGTAGTGTACAACATGATTAATATGACTAATTCTGCTGTATTTAAGTATGAAAGTTAATAGGATGGTAAGTCCTGAGTTCTCATCACAAATTCTTTTTTCTTTACTTTTATATCTGTATGAGATGATGGATATTCACAAACCTTACTGTTGTAATCATTTCAGGATATATGTAAATTACATCATTAGGCCGTACACCTGAAACTTATGCAGTGCTTTATGTCAATTATATGTTAACAAAATTAGGAAATTGATAATCATAAAACCATACATAAATAGCATGTAAATGAAGGATTGTGCTATAATTTATATGATTGTTTTTAAGCTCTACTATAATTTTTTTTTTATTTTATTCACTTTCCCCAGTCCATGAAAATACGGATGACCCAAATGGCTGGTACAAACTTCACCTACTGTCTTGAAATATATTATTGAAAGTTAGTATCTGATATATGGCTTTGGAGCCAGTCCATATTAGCCACAGAAAGTTGTGCACATAGATATCAGGTGATGAATACAATAACTTATTGTGAAACTACCAACAGAAACAAGGTAGGGACATTTCAGAACTTTGAACTTTGATATTTACTAAATGGCACTAATTAACTAGCTTCATTGTAACGCATAAATTCAGTCACACTAGATAACTGCAAATGAAGCAGATTTTTTGAACCCTAAACAGTGCAACTGGAGTATTTGTGTGAATGTACCACTGGGAAAATCTAACATGTTGTTGTTAATCAATGTCCTTCTCACCTTGTGGTTTTACACTGCTCATGGACAGGGTAAGTTGAAACCGACGTGAACACTCCGGCTTCCTCCTAAATATAACTATCTACTTTCCTTGTGTGTATTTTTGATTGAATAAACTGGTTAAAATAGTCTGCACTGTGAGATAACCATAAGAATACCTTAATGGAAAAATGATCAGACATTCACCTAAAAGGGGAAAACAAATGAATACTTTTCTATGTCATCTGAGTTCCACAGTGCAAAAAGGTACTCATGTAGATTATGGGGTCATGTGAATATGCTCATGAAAATGTGAATAGAAAATGTGTCACAGAAAAGTAGATTATAATTCCAGAATGTTTAGGAGAGTCTTACTTGTAATATGAGAAAGCTCTGGAGAACAATGGTTATTTTATACTTTAACATAGGGTGATTTTTGCAGGTTCAAATCTCATTTTAAATATGTTCATTTGACTGTATTGTGATTATAGCTTAAATCTATTAAAGATCATTTAACATCACTGTTAGTTTTTTAAAAACCAGCGTAGGTACAAGATATATTTTCCTTTTACAAAATGTGAAAGACAGTCTTAATTTCCAGTGTAGTGCCAATATATTTAGAATTCTTTTCAGAGAGAAATGTAAATGTTGACAACCTTAAAAAAATTGTCACTTTTAGTTTTAAACTTATAAGTTGTTTCATTAGTTATCTATTTTTTACACTCTCCAAATCATCCCTCTACTCTTGGCCCTCTTGTATCTAGACATCCGTTCTCTATGCCTGTATCTCTATTTTTGCTTTGCAATAAGTTCTCTGTAGCATTTTTCTAGATTCTGTATATAAGCAATATTATACATTATTTATTTTTCTCTTTTCTGACTTGCTTCTCTCTATGTGACAGTCTCTAGGTCTATCCATGTCTCTGCAAATTATGCAATTTCATAGCTTTTTATGGCTGAGTAATATTTCACTGTGTATATGTACCACTTCTTCTGCATCTGTTCTGTTGATGGACATTTAGGTTGATTCCATGTCCTGGCAGTTGTGGATAAAATAGATAACTAAGGAGAACTTACTGTGTATCATAGGCAGCTCCACTCAATGCTCTCTGGTGACCTAAATGGGAAGGAAATCCAAGAAAAGGGAATATATATATATATACACACATTCATATAACATATTCAGATTCGTTTTGATGTACAGCAGAAGCTAACCCAATATTTAAAAGCAACTCCAATAAAAATGATAAACAAAAATCAAATTATATAAATGTATTAATATAAGGTAATTAAATCATATTGAAAACAAAGATTTTACTCCCAAATATAAAACTTATATGTTTTTCATTTATGATATATTTGTCTTTCATTTTTTTAATAATCCATTTGTCTTCAAGTTTTTTGTAAATTGAAAACTCTAATGAGTTTTATGATCCCTCGTGACATTCAAGATGTGAATAGAATATGCATCACTCTGCATTATTCATCTCATAATTTGTTGCATGCTATTTTAGTCCATTTGGTAATTTTCTTCGTGAACAACATCTGCAGCACAGTAAAGCTCCCTGTCTAGTCCTTAGTGTTACAATTAAAAGCAGCTCTGGCCCCAGATCACTTATAAGAAAGGCTGCATCACCATTATTCTTGCTGAGGAGCAGGCAGACATGAATTGTTTCTCCTGATTCTCAGGTACATGAGTGATGGTTTATTAATCAGTTAGAATAAGATTACTGGAGAAGGCAATAGCACCCCCTCCAGTACTCTTGCCTGGAAAATCCCATGGGCAGATGAGCCTGGTAGGCTGCAGTCCATGGGATCGCTAAGAGTCGGGCATGACTGAGCGACTTCACTTTCACTTTGCACTTTCATGCATTGGAGAAGGAAATGGCAACCCACTCCAGTGTTCTTGCCTGGAGAATCCCAGGGATGGGGGAGCCTGGTGGGCTGCCGTTTATGGGGTCACACAGAGTCAGACACGGACTGAAGCGACTTAGCAGCAGCAGCAGCAGAATAAGACTACAGGCATATTTCCGAACAAGAGGAGAAAGAGTAGACAATATGAAAGAGAAATGTGAAACTTTGACAAATCTTCACCAGATATTCCAGTGCAACCCTTCTCTTCTCATTAACAACTGAACTCTTTCCAAAAGTGGTCTTAAAGCTAAATGTTTGAATATTTAAGCAAAGTTTTTCTTCCATAATTTTGGGTGCACTTATGAAATTTTGGCATGCAAAATAATTGTAATATCAGATTCAAGCCATTAAGTGAAACTCACATCAACTAACACCTATTGTAGATGCCTGCGTGCCTGCATGCTAAGTCGCTTCAGTCATGTCTGACGCTTTGCCTCCCCATCGGCTGTAGCCCACCAGGCTTCTCTGTCCATGGGATTTTCCAGGCAACAATACTGGAGTGGGTTGCCATGCCTGCCTCCAGGGACCATCCAAACCCAAGGATCAAACCTGCCTGTACTATGTCTCCTGCATTGGCAGGCGGGTTCCTTGTTTACCACTAGCACCAAGTGGGATGCCCATTATATTAGATACATAGTCCTAATTAACAAATTTTCCAGAAAACATATTGGCTTAAGACAATACACTCCATATTCTTAGAGCTCCTGTGGGTCAAGAATAAAGAAAGGGCTTCGCTGGCTAGTTATGTATCACTCTGTTTGGAGGCAACTGGGTAATGGCCTGGGCCACTGTTACCTGGACACTCAGCTGGGCTGGAGGCTTGCTTCCAAGTTGGCTCACTCTCTTAGCTTTCGGGGAAGGCCTCAGCACCTGACTACGTGGTCATCTGCACAGGTTGCTTGAGAGACATCTAGCTTTATTCAGGCCAGTGACAGCAGACAGGGAGGAGGAAGCCCTCCACAGCAGGTATGAGTTTGTCACACTGTCACGTCAGTCATGTGTAATCATGAGAAATGGTCACTAAGTCCTGCACACTCAGAGGACTTAGGCTCTAATATTTTGGAGAGAGGAGTGTGGAAGGTGTTGTGGACTTTCCTAAAACCATCACATATAGAAAAATGTCAGGTGAAC
>NW_017213656.1:0-15424 GCF_001704415.2 Capra hircus | reverse complement strand
CCCTGACCCTTAGATCACGCGAAGGAAAAGCCGTACACTGCCCTGCCTACAGCTCGGGAGGAAAGCGCACTGCATGCCCCCACTCGAGACGAGGACTGACTCCCCTGGGGAGACTCCAGAAGAACCCAAGATCCATGTCAGCACTGGAGAGGAATCCTCAGGTCCGGACTGACTCCACACAAGGTTTAGGCCCCAGCATCGATCGGAGAGGAAACCCGAGAGGCCCCGCAGAGGCCCCGAGCAACTCGCAGGGGACTGCCTTTCCCTGAGGCCACCAGAGCGGGTCCTATGTCCCGTCGTAAGTCGAGAGCCCCGCCGCAACTCGAGAAAATCCAGGAGCGTTCTCCCTCCATTCGAGATGAGGCCATTTCCACTGAGGCGTCTTGAGGCTAATCACACCTAAACTCTGGAACTTCAAAGGTCTTCACACCCTTAGCTGCAACTCAAGAAGTTCCCCGACATACCCGACTCACTCGAGAGGAAGCACGAGAGTCCCGCCCACAACCAGAAATCCTCTCTCTTGGGAGGCTTTCCCACGAGGCTTCCCACAGGGCTGTCCCACGTGCCACGTGGTGTGAGTCGATCCTCGGCTTGAAAGTCAAGGCAATGCAGGAAAACAGGTTTCCCTGGAATGGACTGAGAAATCGGGGGACTCTGGGAATGTGCACGACCCTGGAGTTCCTCTCGCCTATCCTGTGGAGAGCGCCTCCACTTGAGATGCGACGGGAACGCCGGGAATTCTTTTCCCGACCACGGCAGGAAAGGATCCTCCTCTCGAGGCTAGGAGGCGGAAACGGGTCCTCTGGATGTGGCGGGACTCTCGTGCTTCCTCTCGAGTGAGACGGTATGTCGGAGGAACTTCTTGAGTTGCAGCAAAGGGATGTGAAGGACCCTTTTGGAAGTTCCAGATGTTTAGGTGTGATTAGCCTCGAGACGCCTCAGCGGAAATGGGCCTCATCTCGCCTGGAGGGGCAGAACCTCCTGGATTTCTCTCGAGTTGCGGCAGGTGCTCTCCGACTTACGACGGGAACCTCAGGGACCCGCTGTGGTGGCGTCAGGAAAGGCCAGTCCCCATGCGAGTTGCTCGAGGCCCTCTCGGATTCCCTCTCCCGTCGATGCAGGGGCCTAAGATCTTGTGTGGAGTCGGTGCCGGAACCTGAGGATTCCTCTCCAGTGCTGACATGGATCTTGGGGTACTTCTGGAGTCTCCCCAGGGGAGTCAGTCCTCGTCTCGAGTGGGGGCATGCACGTGCACTTTCCTACCGAGCTGTAGCAGCAGTGTCGCGCTTCCCTTCGTGTGGATCAAGGGATCTGTGGCTTTCCATCAAGGCTTTCCCACGAGGCTTTCCCACAGTGCTGTCCACGTGCCACCGTGGTGTGAGTCCAACCCGGCTAGAAAGTCGAGACAGTGCAGGGAAAACAGGTTTCCCTGGAATGGACTGAGACATCTGGGGGACTCTGGGAATGGTGGCACAACCCTGGAGTTCCTCTCACATTCCTGTGGAGAGCGCCTCCTCTTGAGATGCGAAGGGAACGCCGGGAATTCTTTCCCGACCACGCAGGGAAAGGATCCCTACTCTCGAGCTAGGTGGCGGAAACGGGTCTCTGCTGGATGTGGGCGGGAATCTCGTGCTTCCTCTCGAGTGGAGACCGGTTTGTCGAGGAACTTCTTGAGTTGCAGTAAAGGAGTGAAAGACCCTTTGGAAGTTCCAGATGTTAGATGCGATTAGCCTCCAGACGCCTCAGCGGAAATGGGCCTCATCTCGCCTGGAGGGGAGAACTCCTGGATTTTCTCGAGTTGCGGCAGGTGCTCTCGACTTACGACTGGGACCTCAGGGACCCGCTCTGGTGGCCTCAGGAAAGGCCAGTCCCCATGCGAGATGCTCGGGGGCCTCTCGGGATTCCTCTCCCGTCGAAGCCGGGGCCTAAGACCTTGTGTGGAATCGGTGCCGGAACCTGAGGATTCCTCTCCAGTGCTGACATGGATCTTGGGGTACTTCTGGAGTCTCCCCAGGGGAGTCAGTCCTCGTCTCGAGTGGGGGCATGCAAGTGCGCTTTCCCTCCCGAGCTGTAGCAGCAGTGTCACGCTTCCCTTCGCGTGGATCAAGGGATCAGGGGCTTTCCCTCGAGGCTTTCCCATGAGGCTTTCCCACGAGGCTTTCCCACAGGGCTGTCCCACGTGCCACCGTGGTGTGAGTCGATCCTCGGCTTGAAAGTCGAGGCAGTGTAGGGAAAACAGGTTTCCCTGGAATGGACTGAGACATCTGGGGGACTCTGGGAATGTGGCACGACCCTGGAGTTCCTCTCGCCTTTCCTGTGGAGAGCGCCTCCTACTTGAGATGCGACGGGAAGGCCGGGAATTCTTTCCCGACCACGCAGGGAAAGGATCCTCCTCTCGAGCTAGGAGGCGGAAACGGGGCTCCTCTGGATTGTGGGCGGGACTCTCGTGCTTCCTCTCGAGTGGAGTCGGGTATGTCGGGAACTTCTTGAGTTGCAGCAAGGGTGTGAAAGGACCCTTTGGAAGTTCCAGAGTTTAGGTGTGATTAGCCTCAGAGACGCCTCAGCGGAAATGGGCCTCATCTCGAACTGGAGGGGAGAACCTCCTGGATTTTCTCGAGTTGCGGCAGGTGCTCTCGACTTACGACGGGGACATCAGGGACCCGCTCTGGTGGCCTCAGGAAAGGCCAGTCCCCATTGCGAGTTGCTCGGGGCCTCTCCTCGGGTTTCCTCTCCGATCGATGCTGGGCCTAAGACCTTGTGTGGAGTCAGTGCCGGAACCTGAGGATTCCTCTCCAGTGCTGACATGGATCTTGGGGTTACTTCTGGAGTCTCCCCAGGGGAGTCAGTCCTCGTCTCGAGTGGGGGCATGCACGTGCGCTTTCCTCCCGAGCTGTAGCAGCAGTGTCACGCTTTCCCTTCGCGTGGATCAAGGGATCAGGGCTTTCCCTCGAGGCTTTCCCATGAGGCTTTCCCACGAGGCTTTCCCACAGGGCTGTCCCACGTGCCACCGTGGTGTGAGTCGATCCTCGGCTTGAAAGTCGAGGCAAGTGCAGGGAAAACAGGTTTCCCTGGAATGGACTGAGACATCTGGGGGACTCTGGGAATGTGGCACGACCCTGGAGTTCCTCTCGCCTATCCTGTGGAGAGCGCCTCCACTTGAGATGCGACGGGAACGCCGGGAATTCTTTCCCGACCACGCAGGGAAAGGATCCCTCCTCTCGAGCTAGGAGGCGGAAACGGGGCTCCTCTGGATGTGGGCGGGACTCTCGTGCTTCCTCTCGAGTGGAGTCGGGTATGTCGGAGGAGCTTCTTGAGTTGCAGCAAGGGTGTGAAGGACCCTTTGGAAGTTCCAGAGTTTAGGTGTGATTAGCCTCGAGACGCCTCAGCGGAAATGGGCCTCATCTCGCCTGGAGGGGAGAACCTCCTGGATTTTCTCGAGTTGCGGCAGGTGCTCTCGACTTACGACGGGACCTCAGGGACCCGCTGTGGTGGCGTCAGGAAAGGCCAGTCCCCATGCGAGTTGCTCGAGGCCCTCTCGGGATTCCTCTCCCGTCGATGCAGGGGCCTAAGATCTTGTGTGGAGTCGGTGCCGGAACCTGAGGATTCCTCTCCAGTGCTGACATGGATCTTGGGGTACTTCTGGAGTCTCCCCAGGGGAGTCAGTCCTCGTCTCGAGTGGGGGCATGCACGTGCACTTTCCTACCGAGCTGTAGCAGCAGTGTCGCGCTTCCCTTCGCGTGGATCAAGGGATCTGTCGGCTTTCCCATCGAGGCTTTCCCACGAGGCTTTCCCACAGCGCTGTCCCACGTGCCACCGTGGTGTGAGTCCATCCTCGGCTAGAAAGTCGAGACAGTGCAGGGAAAACAGGTTTCCCTGGAATGGACTGAGACATCTGGGGGACTCTGGGAATGGTGGCACAACCCTGGAGTTCCTCTCGCCATTCCTGTGGAGAGCGCCTCCTCTTGAGATGCGAAGGGAACGCCGGGAATTCTTTCCCGACCACGCAGGGAAAGGATCCCTACTCTCGAGCTAGGAGGCGGAAACGGGTCTCTGCTGGATGTGGGCGGGAATCTCGTGCTTCCTCTCGAGTGGAGACCGGTTTGTCGAGGAACTTCTTGAGTTGCAGTAAAGGGAGTGAAGACCCTTTGGAAGTTCCAGATGTTAGATGTGATTAGCCTCCAGACGCCTCAGCGGAAATGGGCCTCATCTCGCCTGGAGGGGAGAACCTCCTGGATTTTCTCGAGTTGCGGCAGGTGCTCTCGACTTACGACTGGGACCTCAGGGACCCGCTCTGGTGGCCTCAGGAAAGGCCAGTCCCCATGCGAGATGCTCGGGGGCCTCTCGGGATTCCTCTCCCGTCGAAGCCGGGGCCTAAGACCTTGTGTGGAATCGGTGCCGGAACCTGAGGATTCCTCTCCAGTGCTGACATGGATCTTGGGGTACTTCTGGAGTCTCCCCAGGGGAGTCAGTCCTCGTCTCGAGTGGGGGCATGCAGGTGCGCTTTCCTCCCGAGCTGTAACAGCAGTGTCAGCGCTTCCCTTCGCGTGGATCAAGGGATCTGGGGCTTTCCCTCGAGGCTTTCCCACTGAGGCTTTTCCCACGAGGCTTTCCCACAGGGCTGTCCCACGTGCCACCGTGGTGTGAGTCGATCCTCGACTTGAAAGTCGAGGCAGTGCAGGGAAAACAGGTTTCCCTGGAATGGACTGAGACATCTGGCAGGACTCTGGGAATATGTGACATGACACTGGAGTTCCTCTCGACTTTCCTGTGGAGAGCGCCTCCTCTTGAGATGCGAGCGGAACGCCGGGAATTTTTTTCCGACCAGGCAGGGAAAGGATCCCTCCTCTCGAGCTAGGAGGCGGAAACGGGTCTCCGCTGGATGTGGGCGGGACTCTCGTGCTTCCTCTCGAGTGGAGACCGGTTTTTCGAGGAACTTCTTGAGTTGCAGTAAGGGTGTGAAGGACCCTTTGGAAGTTCCAGAGTTTAGGTGTGATTAGCCTCAGGACGCCTCAGCGGAAATGGGCCTCATCTCGCCTGGAGGGCAGAACCTCCTGGATTTTCTCGAGTTGCGGCAGGTGCTCTCGACTTACGACGGGAACCTCAGGGACCCGCTGTGGTGGCGTCAGGAAAGGCCAGTCCCCATGCGAGTTGCTCGAGGCCCTCTCGGGATTCCTCTCCCGTCGATGCAGGGGCCTAAGATCTTGTGTGGAGTCGGTGCCGGAACCTGAGGATTCCTCTCCAGTGCTGACATGGATCTTGGGGTACTTCTGGAGTCTCCCCAGGGGAGTCAGTCCTCGTCTCGAGTGGGGGCATGCACGTGCACTTTCCTACCGAGCTGTAGCAGCAGTGTCGCGCTTCCCTTCGTGTGGATCAAGGGATCTGTGGCTTTCCATCAAGGCTTTCCCACGAGGCTTTCCCACAGTGCTGTCCCACGTGCCACCGTGGTGTGAGTCCAACCCCGGCTAGAAAGTCGAGGACAGTGCAGGGAAAACAGGTTTCCCTGGAATGGACTGAGACATCTGGGGGACTCTGGGAATGGTGGCACAACCCTGGAGTTCCTCTCAACATTCCTGTGGAGAGCGCCTCCTCTTGAGATGCGAAGGGAACGCCGGGAATTCTTTCCCGACCACGCAGGGAAAGGATCCCTACTCTCGAGCTAGGAGGCGGAAACGGGTCTCTGCTGGATGTGGGCGGGAATCTCGTGCTTCCTCTCGAGTGGAGACCGGTTTGTCGAGGAACTTCTTGAGTTGCAGTAAAGGAGTGAAAGACCCTTTGGAAGTTCCAGATGTTAGATGCGATTAGCCTCCAGACGCCTCAGCGGAAATGGGCCTCATCTCGCCTGGAGGGGAGAACCTCCTGGATTTTCTCGAGTTGCGGCAGGTGCTCTCGACTTACGACTGGGACCTCAGGGACCCGCTCTGGTGGCCTCAGGAAAGGCCAGTCCCCATGCGAGATGCTCGGGGGCCTCTCGGGATTCCTCTCCCGTCGAAGCCGGGGCCTAAGACCTTGTGTGGAATCGGTGCCGGAACCTGAGGATTCCTCTCCAGTGCTGACATGGATCTTGGGGTACTTCTGGAGTCTCCCCAGGGGAGTCAGTCCTCGTCTCGAGTGGGGGCATGCAAGTGCGCTTTCCTCCCGAGCTGTAGCAGCAGTGTCACGCTTCCCTTCGCGTGGATCAAGGGATCAGGGGCTTTCCCTCGAGGCTTTCCCATGAGGCTTTCCCACGAGGCTTTCCCACAGGGCTGTCCCACGTGCCACCGTGGTGTGAGTCGATCCTCGGCTTGAAAGTCGAGGCAGTGTAGGGAAAACAGGTTTCCCTGGAATGGACTGAGACATCTGGGGGACTCTGGGAATGTGGCACGACCCTGGAGTTCCTCTCGCCTTTCCTGTGGAGAGCGCCTCCATTGAGATGCGACGGGAAGGCCGGGAATTCTTTCCCGACCACGCAGGGAAAGGATCCCTCCTCTCGAGCTAGGAGGCGGAAACGGGGCTCCTCTGGTTGTGGGCGGGACTCTCGTGCTTCCTCTCGAGTGGAGTCGGGTATGTCGGGGAACTTCTTGAGTTGCAGCAAGGGTGTGAAGGACCCTTTGGAAGTTCCAGAGTTTAGGTGTGATTAGCCTCAAGACGCCTCAGTGGAAATGGGCCTCATCTCGAATGGAGGGGAGAACCTCCTGGATTTTCTCGAGTTGCGGCAGGTGCTCTCGACTTACGACGGGGACATCAGGGACCCGCTCTGGTGGCCTCAGGAAAGGCCAGTCCCCTTGCGAGTTGCTCGGGGCCTCTCGGGCCTCTCGGGTTTCCTCTCCCGATCGATGCGGGGCCTAAAACCTTGTGTGGAGTCAGTGCCGGAACCTGAGGATTCCTCTCCAGTGCTGACATGGATCTTGGGGTTCTTCTGGAGTCTCCCCAGGGGAGTCAGTCCTCGTCTCGAGTGGGGGCATGCACGTGCGCTTTCCTCCCGAGCTGTAGCAGCAGTGTCACGCTTCCCTTCGCGTGGATCAAGGGATCAGGGGCTTTCCCTCGAGGCTTTCCCATGAGGCTTTCCCACGAGGCTTTCCCACAGGGCTGTCCCACGTGCCACCGTGGTGTGAGTCGATCCTCGGCTTGAAAGTCGAGGCAGTGCAGGGAAAACAGGTTTCCCTGGAATGGACTGAGACATCTGGGGGACTCTGGGAATGGTGGCACGACCCTGGAGTTCCTCTCGCCTATTCCTGTGGAGAGCGCCTCCACTTGAGATGCGACGGGAACGCCGGGAATTCTTTCCCGACCATGCAGGGAAAGGATCCCTCCTCTCGAGCTAGGAGGCGGAAACGGGGCTCCTCTGGATGTGGGCGGGACTCTCGTGCTTCCTCTCGAGTGGAGATCGGGTATGTCGGAGAACTTCTTGAGTTGCAGCAAGGGTGTGAAGGACCCTTTGGAAGTTCCAGAGTTTAGGTGTGATTAGCCTCGAGACGCCTCAGCGGAAATGGGCCTCATCTCGCCTGGAGGGGAGAACCTCCTGGATTTTCTCGAGTTGCGGCAGGTGCTCTCGACTTACGACGGGAACCTCAGGGACCCGCTGTGGTGGCGTCAGGAAAGGCCAGTCCCCATGCGAGTTGCTCGAGGCCCTCTCGGGATTCCTCTCCCGTCGATGCAGGGGCCTAAGATCTTGTGTGGAGTCGGTGCCGGAACCTGAGGATTCCTCTCCAGTGCTGACATGGATCTTGGGGTACTTCTGGAGTCTCCCCAGGGGAGTCAGTCCTCGTCTCGAGTGGGGGCATGCACGTGCACTTTCCTACCGAGCTGTAGCAGCAGTGTCGCGCTTCCCTTCGCGTGGATCAAGGGATCTGTGGCTTTCCCATCGAGGCTTTCCCACGAGGCTTTCCCACAGGGCTGTCCCACGTGCCACCGTGGTGTGAGTCCAATCCTCGGCTTAGAAAGTCGAGACAGTGCAGGGAAAACAGGTTTCCCTGGAATGGACTGAGACATCTGGGGGACTCTGGGAATGGTGGCACAACCCTGGAGTTCCTCTCGCCATTCCTGTGGAGAGCGCCTCCTCTTGAGATGCGAAGGGAACGCCGGGAATTCTTTCCCGACCACGCAGGGAAAGGATCCCTACTCTCGAGCTAGGAGGCGGAAACGGGTCTCTGCTGGATGTGGGCGGGAATCTCGTGCTTCCTCTCGAGTGGAGACCGGTTTGTCGAGGAACTTCTTGAGTTGCAGTAAAGGAGTGGAAGGACCCTTTGGAAGTTCCAGATGTTAGATGTGATTAGCCTCCAGACGCCTCAGCGGAAATGGGCCTCATCTCGCCTGGAGGGGAGAACCTCCTGGATTTTCTCGAGTTGCGGCAGGTGCTCTCGACTTACGACTGGGACCTCAGGGACCCGCTCTGGTGGCCTCAGGAAAGGCCAGTCCCCATGCGAGATTGCTCGGGGGCCTCTCGGGATTCCTCTCCCGTCGAAGCCGGGGCCTAAGACCTTGTGTGGAATCGGTGCCGGAACCTGAGGATTCCTCTCCAGTGCTGACATGGATCTTGGGGTACTTCTGGAGTCTCCCCAGGGGAGTCAGTCCTCGTCTCGAGTGGGGGCATGCAGGTGCGCTTTCCTCCCGAGCTGTAGCAGCAGTGTCACGCTTCCCTTCGCGTGGATCAAGGGATCAGGGGCTTTCCCTCGAGGCTTTCCCATGAGGCTTTCCCACGAGGCTTTCCCACAGGGCTGTCCCACGTGCCACCGTGGTGTGAGTCGATCCTCGGCTTGAAAGTCGAGGCAGTGCAGGGAAAACAGGTTTCCCTGGAATGGACTGAGACATCTGGGGACTCTGGATATGTGGCATCGACCTGGAGTTCCTCTCGACCTTTCCTGTGGAGAGCGCCTCCTCTTGAGATGCGACGGGAACGCCGGGAATTCTTTCCCGACCACGCAGGGAAAGGATCCCTCCTCTCGAGCTAGGAGGCGGAAACGGGGCTCCTCTGGATGTGGGCGGGACTCTCGTGCTTCCTCTCGAGTGGAGACCGGTTATGTCGGAGGAACTTCTTGAGTTGCAGCAAGGGTGTGAAGGACCCTTTGGAAGTTCCAGAGTTTAGGTGTGATTAGCCTCAGGACGCCTCAGCGGAAATGGGCCTCATCTCGCCTGGAGGGGAGAACCTCCTGGATTTTCTCGAGTTGCGGCAGGTGCTCTCGACTTACGACGGGAACCTCAGGGACCCGCTGTGGTGGCTCAGGAAAGGCCAGTCCCCATGCGAGTTGCTCGAGGCCTCTCGGGATTCCTCTCCCGTCGATGCAGGGGCCTAAGATCTTGTGTGGAGTCGGTGCCGGAACCTGAGGATTCCTCTCCAGTGCTGACATGGATCTTGGGGTACTTCTGGAGTCTCCCCAGGGGAGTCAGTCCTCGTCTCGAGTGGGGGCATGCACGTGCACTTTCCTACCGAGCTGTAGCAGCAGTGTCGCGCTTCCCTTCGTGTGGATCAAGGGATCTGTGGCTTTCCCATCAGAGGCTTTCCCACGAGGCTTTCCCACAGTGCTGTCCCACGTGCCACCGTGGTGTGAGTCCAACCCGGCTAGAAAGTCGAGGACAGTGCAGGGAAAACAGGTTTCCCTGGAATGGACTGAGACATCTGGGGGACTCTGGGAATGGTGGCACAACCCTGGAGTTCCTCTCACATTCCTGTGGAGAGCGCCTCCTCTTGAGATGCGAAGGGAACGCCGGGAATTCTTTCCCGACCACGCAGGGAAAGGATCCCTACTCTCGAGCTAGGAGGCGGAAACGGGTCTCTGCTGGATGTGGGCGGGAATCTCGTGCTTCCTCTCGAGTGGAGACCGGTTGTCGAGGAACTTCTTGAGTTGCAGTAAAGGGAGTGAAAGACCCTTTGGAAGTTCCAGATGTTAGATGCGATTAGCCTCCAGACGCCTCAGCGGAAATGGGCCTCATCTCGCCTGGAGGGGAGAACCTCCTGGATTTTCTCGAGTTGCGGCAGGTGCTCTCGACTTACGACTGGGGACCTCAGGGACCCGCTCTGGTGGCCTCAGGAAAGGCCAGTCCCCATGCGAGATGCTCGGGGGCCTCTCGGGATTCCTCTCCCGTCGAAGCCGGGGCCTAAGACCTTGTGTGGAATCGGTGCCGGAACCTGAGGATTCCTCTCCAGTGCTGACATGGATCTTGGGGTACTTCTGGAGTCTCCCCAGGGAGTCAGTCCTCGTCTCGAGTGGGGGCATGCAAGTGCGCTTTCCTCCCGAGCTGTAGCAGCAGTGTCACGCTTCCCTTCGCGTGGATCAAGGGATCAGGGGCTTTCCCTCGAGGCTTTCCCATGAGGCTTTCCCACGAGGCTTTCCCACAGGGCTGTCCCACGTGCCACCGTGGTGTGAGTCGATCCTCGGCTTGAAAGTCGAGGCAGTGTCAGGGAAAACAGGTTTCCCTGGAATGGACTGAGACATCTGGGGGACTCTGGGAATGTGGCACGACCCTGGAGTTCCTCTCGCCTTTCCTGTGGAGAGCGCCTCCTCTTGAGATGCGACGGGAACGCCGGGAATTCTTTCCCGACCACGCAGGGAAAGGATCCTCCTCTCGAGCTAGGAGGCGGAAACGGGGCTCCTCTGGATGTGGGCGGGACTCTCGTGCTTCCTCTCGAGTGGAGACGGGTATGTCGGGGAACTTCTTGAGTTGCAGCAAGGGTGTGAAGGACCCTTTGGAAGTTCCAGAGTTTAGGTGTGATTAGCCTCGAGACGCCTCAGCGGAAATGGGCCTCATCTCGCCTGGAGGGGAGAACCTCCTGGATTTTCTCGAGTTGCGGCAGGTGCTCTCGACTTACGACGGGACCTCAGGGACCGCTCTGGTGGCTCAGGAAAGGCCAGTCCCCATGCGAGTTGCTCGAGGCCCTCTCGGGATTCCTCTCCCGTCGATGCAGGGCCTAAGATCTTGTGTGGAGTCGGTGCCGGAACCTGAGGATTCCTCTCCAGTGCTGACATGGATCTTGGGGTACTTCTGGAGTCTCCCCAGGGAGTCAGTCCTCGTCTCGAGTGGGGGCATGCACGTGCACTTTCCTCCGAGCTGTAGCAGCAGTGTCGCGCTTCCTTCGCGTGGATCAAGGGATCTGTGGCTTTCCATCGAAGGCTTTCCCACGAGGCTTTCCCACAGTGCTGTCCCACGTGCCACCGTGGTGTGAGTCCATCCCGGCTAGAAAGTCGAGGACAGTGCAGGGAAAACAGGTTTCCCTGGAATGGACTGAGACATCTGGGGGACTCTGGGAATGGTGCACGAACCCTGGAGTTCCTCTCGCCATTTCCTGTGGAGAGCGCCTCCTCTTGAGATGCGAAGGGAACGCCGGGAATTCTTTCCCGACCACGCAGGGAAAGGATCCCTCCTCTCGAGCTAGGAGGCGGAAACGGGGTCTCTGCTGGATGTGGGCGGGAATCTCGTGCTTCCTCTCGAGTGGAGACCGGATTTGTCGAGGAACTTCTTGAGTTGCAGTAAAGGGTAGTGAAAGACCCTTTGGAAGTTCCAGATGTTAGATGCTGATTAGCCTCCAGACGCCTCAGCGGAAATGGGCCTCATCTCGCCTGGAGGGGAGAACCTCCTGGATTTTCTCGAGTTGCGGCAGGTGCTCTCGACTTACGACTGGGACCTCAGGGACCCGCTCTGGTGGCCTCAGGAAAGGCCAGTCCCCATGCGAGTATGCTCGGGGCCTCTCGGGATTCCTCTCCCGTCGAATGCCGGGGCCTAAGACCTTGTGTGGATCGTGCCGGAACCTGAGGATTCCTCTCCAGTGCTGACATGGATCTTGGGGTACTTCTGGAGTCTCCCCAGGGGAGTCAGTCCTCGTCTCGAGTGGGGCATGCAAGTGCGCTTTCCTCCCGAGCTGTAGCAGCAGTGTCGCGCTTCCCTTCGCGTGGATCAAGGGATCAGGGCTTTCCCTCGAGGCTTTCCCATGAGGCTTTCCCACGAGGCTTTCCCACAGGGCTGTCCCACGTGCCACCGTGGTGTGAGTCGATCCTCGGCTTGAAAGTCGAGGCAGTGCAGGGAAAACAGGTTTCCCTGGAATGGACTGAGACATCTGGGGACTCTGGGAATGTGGCACGACCCTGGAGTTCCTCTCGCCTTTCCTGTGGAGAGCGCCTCCTATTGAGATGCGACGGGAACGCCGGGAATTCTTTCCCGACCACGCAGGGAAAGGATCCTCCTCTCGAGCTAGGAGGCGGAAACGGGGCTCCTCTGGATGTGGGCGGGACTCTCGTGCTTCCTCTCGAGTGGAGTCGGGTATGTTCGGGAACTTCTTGAGTTGCAGCAAGGGTGTGAAGGACCCTTTGGAAGTTCCAGAGTTTAGGTGTGATTAGCCTCAAGACGCCTCAGTGGAAATGGGCCTCATCTCGAACTGGAGGGGAGAACCTCCTGGATTTCTCGAGTTGCGGCAGGTGCTCTCGACTTACGACGGGACATCAGGGACCCGCTCTGGTGGCCTCAGGAAAGGCCAGTCCCTTGCGAGTTGCTCGGGGCCTCTCGGGGCCTCTCGGGTTCCTCTCCGATCGATGCTGGGGCCTAAAACCTTGTGTGGAGTCAGTGCCGGAACCTGAGGATTCCTCTCCAGTGCTGACATGGATCTTGGGGTTCTTCTGGAGTCTCCCCAGGGGAGTCAGTCCTCGTCTCGAGTGGGGGCATGCACGTGCGCTTTCCTCCCGAGCTGTAGCAGCAGTGTCACGCTTTCCTTCGCGTGGATCAAGGGATCATGGGCTTTCCCTCGAGGCTTTCCCATGAGGCTTTCCCACGAGGCTTTCCCACAGGGCTGTCCCACGTGCCACCGTGGTGTGAGTCGATCCTCGGCTTGAAAGTCGAGGCAATGCAGGGAAAACAGGTTTCCCTGGAATGGACTGAGACATCTGGGGGACTCTGGGAATGGTGGCACGACCCTGGAGTTCCTCTCGCCTTTCCTGTGGAGAGCGCCTCCACTTGAGATGCGACGGGAACGCCGGGAATTCTTTCCCGACCACGCAGGGAAAGGATCCCTCCTCTCGAGCTAGGAGGCGGAAACGGGGCTCCTCTGGATGTGGGCGGGACTCTCGTG
The DNA here is from genome assembly GCF_001704415.2 of Capra hircus. Taxonomy (NCBI): domain Eukaryota; kingdom Metazoa; phylum Chordata; class Mammalia; order Artiodactyla; family Bovidae; genus Capra; species Capra hircus. Next base: position 2,394 of record NW_017213656.1, on the reverse strand, counting down.
CTTCCTCTCGAGTGGAGTCGGGTATGTCGGGAACTTCTTGAGTTGCAGTCAAGGGTGTGAAGGACCCTTTGGAAGTTCCAGAGTTTAGGTGTGATTAGCCTCGAGACGCCTCAGCGGAAATGGGCCTCATCTCGCCTGGAGGGGAGAACCTCCTGGATTTTCTCGAGTTGCGGCAGGTGCTCTCGACTTACGACGGGACCTCAGGGACCCGCTGTGGTGGCCTCAGGAAAGGCCAGTCCCCATGCGAGTTGCTCGGGCCTCTCGGGATTCCTCTCCCGTCGATGCAGGGGCCTAAGATCTTGTGTGGAGTCGGTGCCGGAACCTGAGGATTCCTCTCCAGTGCTGACATGGATCTTGGGGTACTTCTGGAGTCTCCCCAGGGGAGTCAGTCCTCGTCTCGAGTGGGGGCATGCACGTGCACTTTCCTACCGAGCTGTAGCAGCAGTGTCGCGCTTCCCTTCGTGTGGATCAAGGGATCTGATGGCTTTCCATCGAAGGCTTTCCCACGAGGCTTTCCCACAGTGCTGTCCCACGTGCCACCGTGGTGTGAGTCCAACCTCGGCTAGAAAGTCGAGACAGTGCAGGGAAAACAGGTTTCCCTGGAATGGACTGAGACATCTGGGGGACTCTGGGAATGGTGGCACAACCTGGAGTTCCTCTCAACATTCCTGTGGAGAGCGCCTCCTCTTGAGATGCGAAGGGAACGCCGGGAATTCTTTCCCGACCACGCAGGGAAAGGATCCCTACTCTCGAGCTAGGAGGCGGAAACGGGTCTCTGCTGGATGTGGGCGGGAATCTCGTGCTTCCTCTCGAGTCGAGACCGATTTTGTCGAGGAACTTCTTGAGTTGCCAGTAAAGGAGTGAAAGACCCTTTGGAAGTTCCAGATGTTAGATGCGATTAGCCTCCAGAGCCTCAGCGGAAATGGGCCTCATCTCGCCTGGAGGGGAGAACCTCCTGGATTTTCTCGAGTTGCGGCAGGTGCTCTCGACTTACGACTGGGACCTCAGGGACCCGCTCTGGTGGCTCAGGAAAGGCCAGTCCCCATGCGAGATGCTCGGGGCCTCTCGGGATTCCTCTCCCGTCGAAGCCGGGGCCTAAGACCTTGTGTGGAATCAGGTGCCGGAACCTGAGGATTCCTCTCCAGTGCTGACATGGATCTTGGGTACTTCTGAGTCTCCCAGGGGAGTCAGTCCTCGTCCTCGAGTGGGGCATGCAAGTGCGCTTTCCTCCCGAGCTGTAGCAGCAGTGTCACGCTTCCCTTCGCGTGGATCAAGGGATCTGGGCTTTCCTCGAGGCTTTCCCAAGGAGTTCCCACGAGGCTTTCCCACAGGGCTGTCCCACGTGCCACCGTGGTGTGAGTCGATCCTCAGTGTAGGGAAAACAGTTTCCCTGGAATGGACCATCTTCGGTTGGTGGTCCTCGTGCCTTTCTTTCGAACGTTTGTCCTCGGGAAAGCCTGGGAAGGGCCTCGTGGAAAGCATTGATCCTTGACGCGAAGGGAAGGCGTGACACTGCTGCTACAGCTCGGGAGGAAAGCGCACTGCATGCCCCCACTCGAGACGAGGACTGACTCCCCTGGGGAGACTCCAGAAGTACCCCAAGATCCATGTCAGCACTGGAGAGGAATCCTCAGGTTCCGGCACCGATTCCACACAAGGTCTTAGGCCCCGGCTTCGACGGGATAGGAATCCCGAGAGGCCCCGAGCATCTCGCATGGGGACTGGCCTTTCCTGAGGCCACCAGAGCGGGTCCCTGAGGTCCCAGTCGTAAGTCGAGAGCACCTGCCGCAACTCGAGAAAATCCAGGAGGTTCTCCCCTCCAGGCGAGATGAGGCCCATTTCCGCTGAGGCGTCTGGAGGCTAATCGCATCTAACATCTGGAACTTCCAAAGGGTCTTTCACTCCTTTACTGCAACTCAAAAGTTCCTCGACAAATCGGTCTCGACTCGAGAGGAAGCACGAGATTCCCGCCCACATCCAGCAGGACCCGTTTCCGCCTCCTAGCTCGAGAGTAGGGATCCTTTCCCTGCGTGGTCGGGAAAGAATTCCCGGCGTTCCCTTCGCATCTCAAGAGGAGGCGCTCTCCACAGGAATGTTGAGAGGAACTCCAGGGTTGTGCCACCATTCCCAGAGTCCCCAGATGTCTCAGTCCATTCCAGGGAAACCTGTTTTCCCTGCACTGTCCCGACTTTCTAGCCGGGGTTGGACTCACACCACGGTGGCACGTGGGACAGCACTGTGGGAAAGCCTCGTGGGAAAGCCTGATGGAAAGCCACAGATCCCTTGATCCACACGAAGGGAAGCGCGACACTGCTGCTACAGCTCGGTAGGAAGTGCACGTGCATGCCCCCACTCGAGACGAGGACTGACTCCCCTGGGGAGACTCCCAGAAGT
>NW_017213655.1:0-15427 GCF_001704415.2 Capra hircus | reverse complement strand
TATGCGACTCTTAGGGACCTCAATGCGACTCGCATGGACCGCAGCCTACCAGGCTCCTCCGTCCATGGGATTTTCCAGGCAAGAGTACTGGAGTGGGATGCCTTCTCCAAAATAAGCTGTAAGAACTATTAAAATAAAATAAAATTCAACTGAGTAAAATTTTAAAATCTTAGTGCCTCTATTTAAAGATTTATGAATCAGGCAGCATCCAATTCAGCAGTTAGAAACTGAGGAGTTGCACATAATAAAAGACGTTTATAGGCTGAGGGATCAGGAACAAGGACGTTGTGCTGGGCAAAGAATCCAAGCGGCTACTGCGAGGTTACTTTCCATTAGAGGCTGGAAAGCTTTCTCAGGCAGACGGCTTAACTAGTGATAGTCAGAAGATTCCTGGCTGACTGGTTCAAGAGTTCATTTCTGGAAGAGCCAAAACTGCATTTCCGCCTATTCTGCTGGCATGGCTCCTAACTAAGCAACTCCTCTGGGGCTGTCATCTGGTTTCTAACAGCCCCCTGGGGGCAGCAACAAGGCTTACCGCTGCTGGTTCCCTGCTAAGCACGGTGGCGGGTGTGTCCGTCCCAAATGCTGAGAGCGCATGTGCTCTGTGCCAGGCCTGGGCTGGGGGCAGGGCCCAGCCACCACACCTCACAGCCCTTGACAGGGGCTGGTGCCCTGGGATGACCCAGACAGATGGCATAGGGAGGGGGGTGCGAGGCGGGTTCAGGGTTGGGAACTCATGTACACCCGTGGCGGACTCCTGTTGATGTATGGCAAAACCAATACAGTATTGTAAAGTAAAAAGTAAAAGAATAAATAATAAATAAATAAATAAAAAAAAAGAGGAGAGTAAGACAGAAAACCCCACACTTTAAAAAGAAGCGATCCTGCTGCTCCCGCGGAGCTGACGCTGTGGAGGGAGACGAGGAATAAACAACAGCCTGTAGAAGAGGCAGCTCCAGGGAGCGAAGGGCGGACGCGGCGCAGCGGGAAGGGGGCTGGGCGGGGGGCGCGGGAGGAGAGGCGTCCCGGCCGAGGACGGAAGGCTGACGAGCCCAGCGGCGCTGACAGGGCCGGCCCTGGGCCGCGAAGGACCGAGGCGCTGAGGGCAGGAGGCGCGGGGGAGCCGTCACTGCAGATGCACGTGGGGACGTGTCTCCGAGGAGGTGACGTTTACGCTGCGCTCCGGGCCACCATCCCCTTCCCTCGTCACCCAGAGCCAGACACCGAGGATGGCCGCTAACATCACGCGCACTGGCCGGTCCTGAACCTGCGCACCCAGCTCGCTGTTCCCTCCTGAGGAGTCACAGGAAAGGCCCCTGTACTGAATTCCCTCCCTCCCTCTCCGGACAAGTCCAGTCCCTTCCCGTGTGGCCCAATGGCGTGGCCTGTCCCTCCTCTTGGGAACTCGACGTCATCAACTCTCTTTCAATGACAGTTGTCTCCTGATCTGTTTGCCTCATTGTGCCTCCAGTTTCCCATTAATACACTGTATTTCAATTTCCCATTAATACACTGTATTTTAAGTTAGCCAGAATGACAGCGCGCTCTGTAGACACAGAGCGTCTTAATTGAGCACACTCAGTTAAGTGTGGACAAAGGAGCATGAATTAGGACACTTCTTGCAATGTCCTCAATCAATTTAATGTCTTGTTTGTGTGTTAAGTGTGTGTTTTGGAGAAGGGAATGGCAACCCACTCCAGGATTCTTGCCTACAGAATCCCATGGACAGAGGAGCTTGGTGGGCTACAGTCCACGGGGTCGCAGAGTCAGACATGACTGAGCGACTTCGCTTTCACTTTCACTTTGAATCAGTAATTCTAAATCTGTTAACCATATGTTTGAAAGTATCTTCTGCTTCATTTTCTGTTTTTCTCTTGCAAATGTAAAAACAAAACCAAATATCAAGAGACACACTAAAACAGGTTTTGTTTTCTGTTTTTTCTGGTTGAACTTTATGCCAACAAATCCTAGGTAAGGACTTGGAAGCTGCCGTAAGTCAAGGCACCAGCAAGGTCACAGGATCTGCAATCAGCAGGGATCTTAATGGTGCCAGAGAGCCTTTTTTTTTTTTTTTTTTTTTTTTTTTGCCATGCGGTAGGAGGTGGATGCAGTGGCTGAGGGGCCAGAGAGACCCCAGGGCCTTAATGACACCCAGTGAGCCGGCTAAGATGCAGGAAGCTGGGTCAGGTTACAGTCGTTAGGCCAATATGAGCTGAAACATATTTAATTCTGAAATTTCCAGAACCGTTACCCCAAAGAAAATGTTCACCTTCTTCTGATATTCACATAGAAATATTGCATAGACTCTTTTGCCTAGAAATTCTGCTTCCATGGAAGAAAGCCATGAGGAAGACTGCTTGGAGAATATAAGACAGTGTGTTTTTTAGGTGGAGAAAGAGGAAGTGAGTAAATGGCAAGTGCGGTTCAGAAACGGAAAGGGGTCTGTGCAGACCCAGCAGGCTCCCTGTGGGTGGAGGCAGGCCGTGCGCTCACTCTCCTTCCCCCTTTCGCTGAGGTCACGTTTATCAGGACTTAGGTAGCTCCAATGAAAACTGCAAGTACAGGGGCTGCCCTGGCGGTCCAGCGGTTAAGCATCTACCTTGCAGTGCGGGGGACACCGGTTCGATCTCTGGTCCCCAGAAGATCCCACGTGCCACAGAGAAATGAAGCCGTAAATACTGAGCCCAGGCATTCTAGAGCCCAGCACTCCACAGCAAGAGACGCCACCAAAGTGGGAAGCCCAACCACCGCAACTAGAGCACAGGCCCTGCTCGCTGCAGTAGGGAGAGCCTGCAAGCAGCAAGGAAGGCCCCGTGCGGCCAGAAAGAAATGGAACCATATTTAAGCAAAACCCCTCCGAGTACAGTGACTCTCAGTGGCGCAGGTAACCCCTGCCCGATGTTCTCAGCACCCTGGCGTACGGGGTCTGCAGGAAGCCCTCCTCCCGGGAAGGCCCAGAGTCTCCATCGATCAGTGTCTCCCCACTGTGCTGAGCCATCTCCCCGCTCACCTCGGCGCAGAACTGCTTCTGGTGGCGCCACTCTTCAGGCAGGGAGTCATCCTTGTGAATCCTCGTCTAAGAATTCATATCATCTCACCTGCACTTATTTCCATATTCCCTAAAAGGAGATCCTTAAAATCCCAATTGTATTCCTTACAAGAGCGTTTTAACACAATCTTGATTTGAACACCTATGTTTTTATTTATCAAGTTTTATGTCTCCTTGGTTGTGTCCTGCGCTCTGGCTCAGCCTCTCTCTTGGCCTCTGCTCTTGGCCTCTCATGAAACAATGTACATTTAAGTCACTTCAGTCATGTCTGACTCTGTGCGACCCCACAGACGGCAGCCCACCAGGCTCCCCCGTCCCTGGGATTCTCCAGGCAAGAACACTGGAGTGGGTTGCCATTTCCTTCTCCAATGCATGAAAGTGAAAAGTGAAACTGAAGTCGCTCAGTTGCGTCTGACTCTTAGCAACCCCATGGACTGCAGCCCACCAGGCTCCCCCATCCATGGGATTCTCCAGGCAAGAGTACGGGAGTGGGGTGCCATTGCCTTCTCCAACAACGTAAAGGATGTATTAATTGCACCCACGCTCCTGTCTCGCTGGCTCCTTTCCACTCTCCCTCGTCTCTCCGCGACATGTGTCACTATGTGCACATCACTGTTACCGTGACGCCCTCCCCTTCCCTTGGGAAGCCTGTTATTACTTTCCTGCTTCTTTCTCTGCTGTCCCATGTGTGCCCTGCCCAACATACAGCAGCTTCACAGCAGGCTCTCCCTCACTCTTCTCTTCAGAGTTCCTGCTGGAATTTCTGGACACCACCGCCCAAGTATTTACCTCTGACTGACTCCTTCTTCCCTGGTGTGGGCCCTGTAGCATCTTCCCCTGAATGAAAACCACAGATAAAACCTAAATTCTCCTTCTTCCCCCACTACCTTGAACTCCCCTGTGGATGTCTCCTTCTCATCCAGGCTCAGTGATTCAATATCATCCATGAACCATTTTTCTATACTCAACCACCTATCTGGCCATATGGATACAGTCTCCAGGGCAGCGGGTGGAGGGATGCTGGACAATGCTGAGACCGCAGGGAGAGGCCAGGCCAGGCAATGCGGGCGCGCGAATGAAGGACAGTGCTGAGAAGAGCAGATTATAGGGAAGTCACAAGGGTGGGAGAGGTTGGAGAGTTGTTTTTTAAAACAGATCAGGGAGAAATCTGGGGGAGGAGAGGTCGAGTCCCAAGGAAAGAGAAATGATCATTGCATAGCTCCTCGGGGGGCGGGGGGCGGGGGAATCCAGCAACGTGCTAGTTTCCCAGCAACATCCTATCAGATGCTTTATTTTAGTTAGAAATACTTCAGGCTACAAATCCATTAGATTTGTAGAAATTCCTAACGCCTTAGAAATTTATACATTTTCCTGCAATGGAATAAATTAGGCTAAGGTTTTGCATTACATTGCTTATTGTGATATCAAGATGTCATTTTGTATTAGTGTTTATTCCAATGTGGACCAGTAAAGCGTATTATAGTACATCATCTATTCAGTGGACTGGTTTGTGCAAAACAGTGTCCCAAGAGAGACTGTTCCCCAAGATATTGTCAGCTGAGTATGAGCAAGACACCACAAAGCACCTGTGCTCACGTATGCTACCGTCTACGGCTTTAAATGCGGTGTCCTCAGCCACTCAGTCCTGCCCGACACTGTGTGACGCCGTGGACTGTGGCCCACCGGGCTCCTCTGCCCACTCGATTCTCCAGGCAGGGATGCTACGGTGGGTTGCCACGTCCTGCTCCAGAGGATCTTCCAGACCCAGGGATTGAACCTGACTCTCTCGTGTCTCCTGCATAGGAATCTAGGCAGGGATACTGCGGTGGGTTGCCACGTCCTGCTCCAGAGGATCTTCCAGACCCAGGGACTGAACCTGAGTCTCTTATGTCTCCTGCACAGGGAGGTGGGTTCTTTACCACTAGCACCACCATGGGGAGTGAAGAAACAGATATTCACAGTTGCTTGTGCTTACATAAAATGACACTCTGGGGCGTCTCTCCTGATCCAGGGGCTAAGACTCCGCACTCTCATTGTAGGGGCCTGAGTTCAATCCCTTGTCAGGAAACTAGGACCCACATGCCACAGCTAAGAGTTCCCATGGAAAAGGTCCCGCAGACACAGCCAAATAAATACTTAGAGGAAAAAAATAAATAAATAAACCCCTGGAAGGTATTCCTGAGAACAAAATACGTGGCTGACTGTGGAAGCAGCAGGGCCTTGACAAGAAGGGAGGGGGTAGGAAGAACAATGCAATATGAACTATTTTATATTTCTAGTTCTTGAACCTTGTACATGTATTATAAGTTTCTCAGAAATGCCAAGACATTACAAAAATTTTTAAACCTCCAAAGAATAAAACTCACAGCTTTATTTCTACAAACTGAATGAAAATCAAGTTTGTTTTATCAGAAAGATTATCTGGCTTCTCTAAAACATCTTCTCAGGCTTTTCCCGCGCTACCCAGACAGTGGTCCATACGGCACTGTCTGGATTCTTGTCATAACTTGAAGTGAATCTTTTACGCTGTCCTGGGTCCTTGCTGTCCGGCAAACGAAGGCCAGCGTCATCACGTTCCTTGCAGCAGGAGCCCTCTTAGGCGGCACCGACCTTTACTTCCCAGTGGAGCAGTGCATCTACAGAGGGAACAGTGGCGGCGCCTGCATTAGGATCCGAAGAGAACCTGGGAGAAGCTTCTGTGGGCAGCTCATGCCACCGTTGCCACTGAAAACCCAGCCGCTGTCCCTGCTGCGTCCTCCAGGAACCCTCGCCAGCGAGCCGAGCTGCTTTGCTGCCGCCGCTCCTCTGCCCGGCCGCTTTGCTCCTGGAGCCTCCGCTACCCAGACCCAGGCAGCTTCCAGGAGCCAAGACTCCTGCTGGTGAGCAGGGCGCATTCTCCGGTTGTGGTGCCTGGCCTTCTCATTGCAGCGGCTTCTCTTGCTATGGAGCATGGGCCCCAGGGCCCCCAGGCTTCAGCGGTGGCAGAGCATGGGCTCAGTGGCTGAACCTCCTGGGAGTCACTTCCCAGGGACACATAGGACAGAGTCCTGAGCATCCTGAGTGCCCCACAAGGTGGTCTGAAGCGGTGGCCCCTCTGCGTATCAGTGGAGATGGCAGCTGTATTATGTGTCTGTAGGAGTCTGTACAAGGTGACTTTGCATGCAGAAAAGTAAATTTGATGAAATGGCAGATGGCCTCAGCTCTAATAGAAAGATCTCTTCTGAAATCAATTTCTTTCTCCTCTCAGCTTCTCCATCTGAAAGGTGTTACTCTTCATGAGACCCATTCTCTTTTCATTCCCTTCTTCAAAGCCTCAAATTTTGTAGATTTTTTTCAGCATCTTTCCATGTTTATTCCTCAGACAAGATAAGCAAGAGTAAAATTGTCTTATTGGACTGTAAAGATAAACAAATACTTTTAAAATCAGACTTTCCAAAAGTTCTAAATTCATTCATGTTCTCACTTTAGTATCCTCAATGCTAAGCCTGTAATGAGCGTTTTTACCTGATTCAAACACAACTCTGGGGTGTGGATTGGTGGCGGGAATCCACAGACCCCTGGAATTTTGAGCTTTGACAGTTAGATCTCCTTTTACAGAAGTGTTAGCAGCCAGTGGAACAAGGAGCATCTAGCGCTAGATTACGGGGCTGACAGCAGGGAAAGACAGTTTATTGGTGGCAGAAAGGATCTGCCTTCTGACAAGCAGCCGCCTCTCAGGGAGGCAAGCCGGAAGAGCCTGCAGAGGCGGAGCCGCGCGCAGGGGGGGACGCTTCAGCCACTCCCTTATCAGCGCGGCCGGCACAAAGGGGTCCTTCCCGGACCTGACCCTGCTTCCTGTTCCTTTAACTCCCTGTGCTCGGGGCTGCTCTGCTGAGAGGGACGCCCCTTTGCTTTTCCTAGACCTCCATGGGCCTTCTCACAGCGCCGGCAGCAGGCAGGCAGAGCGGCGCCACGGGGCAGGCCTGCTCCGGTCACTCCTCTGGGGCCGAGCGGATGGGAGAGCGCGCTGAGCGGCCACCGCCCCTCTCATGGGGCCAGAGGTCGGAATGTGATGGGACCCGAGGTCGGAATGGGGACGATGGAAGAGCTGTCTTTGCTTTCTTTCACTCCCGGGCCAGGAGCTCTTCACCTGAGGGACTTGGAGAGCCCAGGGAGCCTGTGGCCTCCCTGAAGTGATGCATAAAATGGGTCTGTGCACACACTTTTGTTCAGATAAGAGTAAATGCCCTGGACTCACCCCTTCAGAATATTTTAGCGTTGTTCCTAGTCTGTCCAGATCCTGTGCTTGGAAGCACAACACCGCTGTGGTGGTTTCATCACACTTCCGCTGCTGCCGGTCCCTAGAAAACCCAGCTTTCAGACTCAAGAGAAGCTGATGGCTGGCGAGGCTTAAAAACACCCTGTGAAGTACCTGGAATCAGGAGCATTTGACTGTAATCTACTGGGACATTTTAAGGTCTAGCAGTTTTGTTAGGGGAAGCCCACTGATTGAGACTGTCCACCCTGGCCAGGCACCATAGTAACTATTTGCATGAGTTGTTTTCTGACAGGAGAGCCTGATGAGGAACGCAGGACTAATAAGCCACCACCAACCGGAAGAGTTCGGGAAAGGTCTAAAGGAGACACCGCGTGTCTGTCCACTTTCCAGAATCCCTCTCGCTAGCACCCATCTTGGCTGAGGATGTGTGTGCCACCAGGAAAGACTCTGAATTAGAATTATTGGCCAAAGACCACCCGGAAACTAATCCCATCACCATAAAACCCGAGACTGCGAGCCATGGGCAGAGCAGTTCTCCTGGGTTCCCTCACCCTACTGCTCTTCGCCCGGGTGCCCTTTCCCAGTAAAATCTCTTGCTTTGTCAGCACAAGTGTCTCCTCGGACAATTCATTTCTGACTGTTAGACAAGAGCCCAGTTTCGGGCCCTGGAAGGGGTCCGTCTTCCTGCAACAGTTTGCTTTTCGCTTGTGAGCAGCTAGGTCAAATTGTTTCCAGACAAGAAAACCGAACTAAACTGTCTGACCAGGGTCACAGGACACAAACTACTTTGGGGTGGGTCCCAGGTTGGCCTGGGATTCTGTCATTACCAGGAATCAAAGCAGCAAAGGCATTCGTGACACAAACCCTAACAGCATTTTATCACTGGATAATTTGCATTGGGACGTCTCCCTAGAGAAGAGAATGGCAACTCACTCCAGTATTCTTGCCTGGAGAATTCCATGGGCAGAGGAGCCTGGCGGGCTCCAGTCTAAGGGATCACAGAGTCGGACACGCCTGAGTGACTTTCACTTTCTTTTTTCAGTTCGGATCCACGGAGAGGTGGAGTCTTTCCTGCGGATATTTGTAAATGCTTCCGACAGATCCAGTTATGTGGCTTTGTGTTCTTCTGGAATTGCTCCCATGACGTTGATCGGGACTTCATATGCTTAGGAAGGGTATTACATTGTTTTCTGTGCAATGGTGCGGAAACAGTTAAAAAGCAAGTGAACGAGCCAAAGCCCTGGAACTGCTTTCCAAACAGGCTGAAGGCGCCACCTACTGTCCAATCTGCAGAGATGCCCGAGGAAGGGAGTCAGCCTTATGGACTGAGAGCCACAGGAACTACTTACATCTAACTATACTTTCTACTCACATGCTGTTTATAACGAGTTATGTAGTTATATGTATGCTCTCTCCTGAGCACTCTCAATCTTTGGTTACAGAAAGTAAGATATGGAAAATCACTGAATTGAGGCAGATGGAAAAACAGCATCAGGCTATCATACGCTTTCCAGGGGTCCCGATTATCCAACGCCAAAGTGCCTTTAGAGTTCTGGAGCAAAAATGCTCTTTGCCACTTTTATTCCTAGAAACGACTGAGGCCCAGAGCTCCCTGAGTAGCCCCTCCTGCTGGGGACTTGACTGTAATTATTTTACATGTGTATAAGAGATGACAGAAAAAGAGAAAGCTCTAAAATGGCAAAAGCTTTCAGGTACACCGAAAAGGTGGTTTTTAATGTTGGTTTGAGTGTTTTGCTTTTAGTGGAATGATCCATTATAGAGCAGGCCAGAATACGTTTCGAGAACAAAGTGTGCATTTTCTACCTCTGAGAGATGCTAATTAGAACATGTCTTTACTATGGGCCTGGCATGAATTCAGACTTGCCTTGGGCAGGGAACTGATGTCCAGGCTGCCTTACACCCAGCAAGTGCTCAAGGAATGCTCTAGTGGCTGGAGGGGCCGGCGGCGTGCAGCCAGCGTTTCACTGTTTGTGCTGCTCCTGTGCTCATTCTGTCTCTGACCCTTCAGCAGAGGCTCACTCTCCTCTGCGCAGCTCATCACTTGTTTGACTCTGAAATACATTGGTTCAGATTTTATGATAAGCTGGTTCTGTACAATATGTTGTGTTATTTAAATACAAACAATATACACTCTTGTTTTAAATTCCTCCTGAGTTAAAAGTACACTAAAAAACTGGATAATTTAGACTAAAAGTAGAATTTCTCTTTCATCCTGACAAAGTGTCTGTGGTTCATTTGTATATATTCCTCCAGCTTTTTAAAAAACATTTTCAAATGTGTATTTATTTACACGCAGATAATATAGGTTCACCTTTAGTTCAGTTGGACAAATAACATGTGTTGCTTTACACCTTGCTTTTGTCATGTAACAGTATGACTCTGAGGTGTCACCGTTTCCTGTTTGGGGGTTTCCAGTGGTTTTAATAGGAATATAAAACTCTTTCTTTAGAACAACATGACTCTGCTATAAGCAAACTAGGTTCATGTAGCACCCACATTCAGGGAAATTCAGAAATGTCTTCAGTTGCCCTGCGCATCCCACCATCAGGAATGGAGGAAACTGCGATGAAGGAAAGTCTCAGTAATGAACCCCAGGCACCCCGTCAACCCAGCTCTCAAGGAGGAGGGCGGGGCGAGGACAGCTCACTGGCTGGAGGGAAGGTCTTGTGATGCCTGAGTCTCCAGCCTGGCCGGTAGCAGCCGAGAGAATCCAGGACAGAGAGAGGGTACGAGGAGAACAGCAGAGGGCAGGAAAGGGGCCTCTGGGCGGCAAAGCAGGAAGGTCGCAGCAGAGCCTGGGAGGCAAGCGGGTCCGCGGAGGAGCAGCGGAGAGAACCCCGGAGGCGGCTCCCTCCCACTCGCCCAGCCCAGAGGAGACACCCCCGGAGGAGAGACCCCCCAGAGGAGGCTCCCTCCCGCTCGCCCACCTTAGAGGAGAGACCCCCGGAGGAGAGACCCCCCGGAAGAGGCTCCCTCCCGCTCGCCCACCCCTGAAGGTGCCGGTGGGCCTGGTGTGGGTCGCATGCGCTCCCCTCACTAAGACTGTACGGCTTCAGGCTGGTCTCAGGAACACACTTCTTGTTTCACTTGAGTGATTCAGTTATGCCTCCCCTGTAATTTCAGGTTGGGTCTTCTCTGCCTGCCTTCGCCTCACTTTTCACTCTGGCCTCACTGTTCATTTTTTTCTGGCACACAAAATATGCTCAGCAGGCAGAGTTGACTGCATAAAAGGCAAAAGGTCTGCCTCTGAGGAGTAACATATACTCATACTGCTATGCTAGTTAACTTATATTTATTGATTTAAGTTAATATAACATAATGCCACATAAATATATGCATATATAATGTAGATAAATATTAAATGTTATGTACTATTATTTTAATATAATTTTATATATCAGTGATATATGTTAATGTTAAAATTATATAGGCTGATTTAGTTAACGACACCGCGGGTGAGAAGACTAATGAAGACTAAAAAATTCAGAAAAAAAAACCCGGAAATTTGAAGATCTTTGCAAAAACTCCATGCTCTCGATGTAAATGGCGAGCCATGCATGAAGGTTCTTGGCCAGGGCTCCTCATGGGCCTCTCCCGGCCCCTGCTATAGTGAGCAGTGGACCAGGGAGCGGGGGTCCGGGCAAAGCCCCCAGGCCGAGGCTGGGCCAAGCCCCCTGCCAGTCTCCTTCCTTCTGTCACCGAGCGTCACCTCCTCCCTGACACTAGTGCACACGCGTGTCATCACTTCTCCCACAGAATGAAGGGTGGTGTGTTGCAGGAGAGCGGGAGCCAGCTCACTGGTGACACAAATCTTAACACCATAGAGAGAGGGAGTTGGAGGGAGGGGAGACAGATGAATAGACAGATGTGCCCTGGCTTTAGACTGTAGGGTGACATTTATGATACTAAAACTGGTTAGCCTTTAGCTTCTATTTTTGCCAGTGCCTGTATTAGACAATTGATCAGTCACCTAAGTATCATTGATTCTAAATCATAAACTAGGATTCTAACACACTCTGGTTTTCTGTATGACCAAAATGCACTTGTGAAGCCAACGTTCAAATCATCCAGTGTCTTCTTTTTGTGTTTGGTCACATGTTGTTTTCTTTCCTAACTTTTACTTTGTATTTAGGGTATAGCCCGTTAACTAACAGTGTTGTGACAGTTTCAAGTGAACACCAAGGGGAACGGTTCAGCCAAACACACACACGTGTCCTTTCTCCCCCAAACTCCCCTCCCATCGAGGCTGATACATAGCATGGACATCCATGTGCCGAACAGTGAGTCCTTGTCGATTCCTAACCAAAGCAGATGCTCGTTGCATCATCAGAGACTCTCTCAGAATGTTTCCCAGAGGTTAGTGAGGAGTTTCCTGGAAAACATTGAGCCCACCCTCTGTTTGCCAGAGGAAGAATGTTTATATACGGGTGTTAGTTTTGAGAGAATTGGTGTAATGGACCAGCTCGTACAGAGATGGAAATAGCTTTGTCACCATCAACATTATCACCATTCCCCAGCAGGTTCCGCCTCCCCCGAATGTGCCCTGAGTCCTGACCACTGAACAGGCCAAGCTCGCTCTCAGCCCCCAGTGCCTCCTCCCACAGGGCCGCGGCCCGCAGGAGACGGAGGGACTGACAGCTCGTTCCCTCCTCCCCCTACTCATGGGCATGGAAGAGCCCAGCTCCCTGCTCTGGTTGGAGGAGAAGGAAGGCCCAGCAGCAGCCCCGGAAGAAGCGCACAGGGGCCCCTCCACTCCCAGGAGCGCGGGCTCATCGTGCAGAGCCGAGGGGACACGGGGGCGGGAGGAGCCTCAGCTCTGGACACTGTGGAGCTTGGCTGCTGAACAGACTCAGGGACTGTCTGTTGACCATGGGATCTGAGGAACAGGAGAGATTTGGATGGACTGGGGTTAGCTGGGAGGGTTCCCCTGGTCTAAAGCACAGGCTGTGTCTCTCTGGGCTGAAAATATTAACTGCTGAGCTCTAGCTCCCACCAAAAGACGGTATAGGTTAGAGGTGTCCTGAGATGTAAGAGCTTCTTAGGCAGACAAGAGGAGATACTAGGAGGATGTGAACTGCCTTGTAGAGCCTGAACCACATGCCCAGCCTTCTGACCCCAGTTTGGGGAGGTAGCAGTTTCTTATGCATGTCCCTGGTGGCTCAGATGGTAAAGAATACACCTGTAATGTAGGAGACCTGGGTTCAATCTCTGAATTGAGAAGATCCCCTGGAGAAGGAAAGGACAACCCACTCCAGTATTCTTACCTGGAAAATCCCACGGACAAAGGAGCCTGGTGAGCTACAGTCCATGGGGTCGCAGGGACATGACTGAGAGACTAACACTCTTTCAGGTGAGGGCAGCTGGTTTGCTTGGGCCTGATCAGGGAGGGGCAGTGGTGAGTGTTGCTTCTGATGAGTGAAAGAGTCTTTGGGCCTAGAAAAGGAAACAGCAGTCTCAAAGGCCCTTGCTGAATCATCTAACTTCAAGGAAAACAAAAGCAAACTTTAGGTCCCGCCCTGATGCTCCAGGCTTGTTGCATCTACCTGGGACTTATCATTCCTTGTCCAGAGGATTTATCCACCCCCTGCCCAACTGCAAATGCCATCTCAACTAAAGAATACCCAAAACATTCCGCCTGACTAATGTTTCCCTTATCGCATCCACAAACCTCCCTTTAAATAGGAAGCCTCCGAAAGATGGCGGAGGAATAGGATGGGAAGACCACTTTCTCCCTCACAAATTCCTCAAAGGAACATTTCCAACGCTGAGTAAACACCACAAAACAACTTCTGTAGGCTGGCAGAGGACATCAGGCAACCAGAAAAGCAGACCATTGTCTTCAAAAACAGTGAACCTCTCTGAGTGTCCCACAATGTGGAGAAACTTTTCATCCTTAACCTAGATGTTTTATCATTGGTGCTGTATAGATGGAGAAGTCTAGAGGCTACGGTAAAAATAAAACTGAAAACCAGAAGCAGGAGGCTTAAGTCCAAAGCCTGAAAACATTAGAGAACTCTTGATTTCAGGGAACATTAAGTAATAGGAGCTCGTCAAATGCCTCCATACCTACACTGAAACCAAGCCTCCACCCAAGGGCCAACAAGTTCCAGAACAAGACATACCACACAAATTCTCCAGCAACACAGGAACACTCCCCTGAGCTTCAATATACAGGCAGCTCAAAGTTATTCCAAAACCTTTGACGTCTCATAACCCATTACTGGTCACTCCACTGCACTCCAGAGAGAAGTAACCCCGCTCCACCCACCAGAACTCCAACACAAGCCTCCCTAACCAGGAAACCTTGACAAGCCACTGATAGATCCCCACCCACAGTGAGGAAGCTCCATAATAAAGAGAACTCCACAAATTACCAGAATATAAAAGGCCACCCAAAACGCAGGAATATAACCAAGATGAAGAGACAGAGGAATACTTAGCAGGTAAAGGAACAGGAGAGTTGCCCACCTAACCAAACAAAAGAGGAAGAAGTAGGGAATCTACCTGAGAAAGAATTCTGAATTTTGATAGTGAAAATGATCCAAAATCTTGAAATCAAAATAGAATCACAGATAAATAGCCTAGAGACAAGGATTGAGAAGATGCAAGAAAGGTTTAACAAGGACCTAGAAGAAATAAAAAAGAGTCAATATATAATGAATAACAAAGTAAATGAGATCAGAAACACTCTGCAGGCAACAAATAGTAGAATAACGGAGGCAGAAGATAGGATTAGTGAAATAGAAGATAGAATGGTAGAAATAAATGAATCAGAGAGGAAACAAGAAAAACGAGTTAAAAGAAATGAGGACAATCTCAGAGACCTCCAGGACAATATGAAACGCTCCAACATTCGAATTATAGGAGTCCCAGAAAAAGAAGACGAAAAGAAAGACCATGAGAAAATCCTTGAGGAGATAATAGTTGAAAACTTCCCTAAAATGGGGAAGGAAATAATCACCCAAGTCCAAGAAACACAGAGAGTTCCAAATAGGATAAACCCAAAGCAGAACACCCCAAGACACATATTAATCAAATTAACAAAGATCAAACACAAAGAACAAATATTAAAAGCAGCAAGGGAAAAAAACTAATAACACACAAGGGGATTCCCATAAGGATTACAGCTGATCTTTCAATAGAAACTCTTCAGGCCAGGAGAGAATGGCAGAACATACTTAAAGTGATGAAAGAATACAACCTACAGCCCAGATTACTGTACCCCAGCAAGGATCTCATTCAAATACGAAGGAGAAATCAAAAGCTTTACAGACAAGCAAAAGCTGAGAGAATTCAGCACCACCAAACCAGCTCTCCAACAAATTCTAAAGGATATTCTCTAGACAGGGAAACACAAAAAGGGTGTATAAACCCGAACCCAAAACAATAAAGTAATGGCAACGGGATCATACTTATCAATAATTACCTTAAACGTAAATGGGTTGAATGCCCCAACCAAAAGGCAAAGACTGGCCGAATGGATACAAAAACAAGAC
Organism: Capra hircus; assembly: GCF_001704415.2. Classification (NCBI taxonomy): domain Eukaryota; kingdom Metazoa; phylum Chordata; class Mammalia; order Artiodactyla; family Bovidae; genus Capra; species Capra hircus. The sequence continues at coordinate 603 of NW_017213655.1, read as the reverse complement.
CCCTCTATATGCTGCTTTACAAGAGACCCACCTCAAAACAAGGGACACATACAGACTGAAAGTGAAGGGCTGGGAAAAGATATACCACGCAAATAGAGACCAAAAGAAAGCAGGAGTGGCAATACTCATATCCGATAAAATAGACTTTAAACAAAGGCTGTGAAAAAGAGACAAAGAAGGCCACTACATAATGATCAAAGGAACAATCCAAGAAGAAGATATAACTATTATAAATATATATGCACCCAATATAAGAGCACCGCAATATGTAAGACAAATGCTAACAAGTATGAAAGGGGAAATCAACAATAACACAATAATAGTGGGAGACTTTAATACCCCACTCACACCTATGGACAGATCAACTAAACAGAAAATCAACAAAGAAATGCAAACTTTAAATGATGCATTAGATCAGTTAGACCTAATTGATATCTATAGGACATTTCACCCCAAAACAATGAATTTCACCTTTTTTTTTCAAGTGCTCATGGAACCTTCTCCAGGATAGATCACATCCTGGGCCATAAGTCTAAACTTGATAAATTCAAAAAAATCGAAATCATTCCAAGCATCTTTTCTGACCATATGCATTAAGATTAG
>NW_017213654.1:0-15427 GCF_001704415.2 Capra hircus | reverse complement strand
GTGGAAGGCCTTCGGAAGTTCAGTTCCAGAGTTAGCTGTGATTAGCCTCGAGAAGCCTCAGCGGAAATGGTCCTCATCTCGCCTGGAGGGGAGAACCTCCTGGATTTTCTCGAGTTGCGGCAGGTGCTCTCGACTTACGACGGGGACCTCAGGGACCCGCTCTGGTGGCCTCAGGAAAGGCCAGTCACCATGCGAGTTGCTCGGGGGCCTCTCGGGATTCCTCTCCCCTCGATGCCGGGGCCTAAGACCTTGAGTGGAGTCGGTGCCGAAACCTGTGGATTCCTCTCCAGTGCTGACATGGATCTTGGGGTACTTCTGGAGTCTCCCCAGGAGAGTCAGTCCTCGTCTCGAGTGGGGGCATGCACATGCTCTTTCCTCCCGAGCTGTAGCAGCTGTGTCACGCTTCCCTTCGCGTGGATCAAGGCATCAGGGGCTTTCCCTCGAGGCTTTCCCACGAGGCTTTCCCAGGAGGCTTTCCCGCAGGACTGTCCCACGTGCCACCGTGGTGTGAGTCGATCCTCGGCTTGAAAGTCGAGGCAGTCCAGGGAAAACAGGTTTCCCTGGAATGGACTGAGAAATCTGGGGGACTCTGCGAATGGTGGCACGACCCTGGAGTTCCTCTCGCCTTTCCTGTGGAGAGCGCCTCCTCTTGACTTGCGATGGGAATGCCGGGAATTCTTTCCCGAACACGCAGGGAAAGGATCCCTCCTCTCGAGCTAGGAGGCGGAAACGGGGCTCCTCTGGATGTGGGCGGAACTCTCGTGCTTCCTCTCGAGTGGAGACGGGTATGTCGGGGAACTTCTTGAGTTGCAGCAAGGGTGTGAAGGACCCTTTGGAAGTTCCAGAGGTTAGATGTGATTAGCCTCCAGACGCCTCAGCAGGAAATGGGCCTCATCTCGCCTGGAGGGGCGAACCTCCTGGATTTTCTCGAGTTGCGGCAGGTGCTCTCGTCTTACGACAGGGACGTCAGGAACCCGCTCTGGTGGCCTCAGGAAAGGCCAGTCCCCATGCGAGTTGCTCGGGGCCTCTCGGGATTCCTCTCCGTAGATGCTGGGGCCCAAGACCTTGTGTGGAGACGGTGCCGGAACCTGAGTATTCCTCTCCAGTGCTGGACATGGATCTTGGGGTACTTCTGGAGTCTCCCCAGAGGAGTCAGTCCTCGTCTCGAGTGAGGCATGCACGTGCCCTCTCTTTCCGAGCTGTAGCAGCAGTGTCACGCTTCCCTTCGCGTGGATCAAGGGATCCTGTGGCTTTCCCTCGAGCTTTCCCACGAGGCTTTCCCACAGGACTGTCCAACGTGCCACCGTGGTGTGAGTCGATCCTCGGCTTGAAAGTCGAGGCAGTGGCAGGGAAAACAGGTTTCCCTGGAATGGACTGAGACATCTGGGGGACTCTGGGAATGGTGGCACGACCCTGGAGTTCCTCTCGCCTTTCCTGTGGAGAGCGCCTCTTCTTGAGATGCGACGGTAATGCAGGGAATTCTTTCCCCGACCACGCAGGGAAAGGATCCCTCCACTCGAGCTAGGAGGCGGAAACGGGGCTCCTCTGGATGTGGGCGGGACTCTCGTGCTTCCTCTCGAGTGGAGACGGGTATGTCGGGGAACTTCTTGAGTTGCAGCAAGGGTGTGAAGGACCCTATCGGAAGTTCCAGAGGTTAGATGTGATTAGCCTCGAGACGCTCAACGGAAATGGGCCTCATCTCGCCTGGAGTGGAGAACCTCCTGGATTTTCTCGAGTTGCTGGCAGGTGCTCTCAACTTACGACGGGGACCTCAGGGACCCTCTCTGGCGGCTTCAGGTAAAGGCCGACCCCATGCGAGTTGCTCAAGTGGCCTCTCGGGATTCCTCTCCCGTCAGATGCCAGCGCCTAAGACCTTGCTTGGAGTCGGTGCTGGAACCTGAGGATTCCTCTCCAGTGCTGACATGGATCTTGGGGTACTTCTGGAGTCTCCCAGGGGAGTCAGTCCTCGTCTCGAGTGGGGGCATGCACGTGCGCTTTCCCCGAGCTGTAGCAGGAGTGTCACGCTTCCCTTCGGTGGATCAAGGGATCAGTGGCTTTACCTCGAGGCTTTCCCATGAGGCTTTCCCACGAGGCTTTCCCACAGGGCTGTCCCACGTGCCACCGTGTGTGTGAGTCGATCCTCGGCTTGAAAGTCGAGGCAGTGCAGGGAAAACTGGTTTCCCTGGCATGGACTGAGACATCTGGGGGACTCTGGGAATGGTGGCACGACCCTGGAGTTCCTCTCGCCTTTCCTGTGGAGAGCGCCTCCTCTTGAGATGCGACGGGAAACGCCAGGAATACTTTCCCGACCACCTAGGGAAAGGATCCCTCCTCTCGGAACTATGGAGGCGGAAACGGGGCTCCTCTGGATGTGGGCGGGACTCTCGTGCTTCCTCTCGAGTGGAAACGGGTATGTCGGAGGAACTTCTTGAGTTGCAGCAAGGGTGTGAAAGACCCTATGGAAGTTCCAGAGGTTAGGTGTGATTAGTCTCGAGACGCCTCAGCACAAATGGGCCTCATGTCGCCTGGAAGGGAAGAACCTCCTGGAATTTTCTCGAGTTGCGGCAGGTGCTGTGGACTTAAGACGGGGTCCTCAGGGACCCGCTCTGGTGGCCTCAGGAAAGGCCAGTCACCATGCGAGTTGCTCTTGGGCCTCTCGGGATTCCTTTCCCGTCGATGCCGGCGCCTTATACCTTGTGTGGAGTCGGTGCCGGAACCTGAGGATTCCTCTCCAGTGTTGACATGGATCTTGGGGTAGTTCCTGAGTCTCCCCTGTGGAGTCAGTCCTCGTCTCGAGTGGGGGCATGCACGTGCGCTTTCCTCCCCAGCTGTAGCAGCAGTGTCACGCTTCCCTTCGCGTGGATCAAGGGATCTGTGGCTTTCCCTCGAGGCTTTCCCACGATGCTTTCCCACGAGGCTTTCCCACAAGGCTGCCCACGTGTCACCGTGGTGTGAGTCGATCCTCGGCTTGAAAGTCGAGGCAGTTCAGGGAAAACAGGTTTCCCTGGAATGGACTGAGACATCTGGGGGACTCTGGGAATGGTGGCACGACCGCTGGAGTTCCTCTCGCCTTTCCTGTGGAGAGCGCCTCCTCTTGAGATGCGACGGAAATGCCGGGAATTCTTTCCCGACCACGCAGGGAAAGGATCCCTCCTCTCGAGCTAGGAGGCGGAAACGGGGCTCCTCTGGATGTGGGCGGGACTCTCGTGCTTCCTCTCGAGTGGAGACGGGTATATCGGGGAACTTCTTGAGTTGCAGCAAGGGTGTGAAGGACCCTTTGGAAGTTCCAGAGCTTAGGTGTGATTAGCCTCGAGACGCCTCAGCGGAAATGGGCCTCATCTCACCTGGAGGGGAGAACCTCCTGAATTTTCTCAAGTTGCGGCAGGTGCTCTCGACTTACGAAGGGGACCTGATGGACCCGCGCTGGTGGCCTCATGAAAGGCCAGTCCCCATGGGAGTTGCTCGGGGGCCTCTCGGGATTCCTCTTCCCTCGATGCCGGGGCCTAAGATCTTGTGTGGAGTCGGTGCTGGAACCTGAGGATTCCTCTCCAGTGCTGACATGGATCTTGGGGTACTTCTGGAGTCTCCCAGGGGAGTCAGTCCTCGTCTCGAGTGGGGGCATGCACGTGCGCTCCCGAGCTGTAGCAGGAGTGTCACGCTTCCCTTCTTGTGGATCAAGGGTTCAGGGGTTTACCTCGAGGCTTTCCCATGAGGCTTTCCCACGAGGCTTTCCCACAGGGCTGTCTCACGTGCCACCGTTGTATGAGTCGATCCTCGGCTTGAAAGTCGAGGCAGTGCAGGGAAAACTGGTTTCCCTGGCTTGGGCTGAGCATCTGGGGGACTCTGGGAATGGTGGCACGACCCTGGAGTTCCTCTCGCCTTTCCTGTGGAGAGCGCCTCCTCTTGAGATGCGACGGGAACGCCAGGAATACTTACCCGACCACCTAGGGAAAGGATCCCTCCTCTGGAACTATGAGGCGGAAACGGGGCTCCTCTGGATGTGGGCGGGACTCTCGTGCTTCCTCTCGAGGGGAAACGGGTATGTCGAGGAACTTCTTGAGTTGCAGCAAGGGTGTGAAAGACGCTTTGGAAGTTCCAGAGGTTAGGTGTGATTAGACTCGAGACGCCTCAGCACAAATGGGCCTCATGTCGCCTGAAGGGGAGAACCTCCTGAATTTTCTCGAGTTGCGGCAGGTGCTGTGGACTTAAGACGGGGTCCTCAGGGACCCGCTCTGGTGGCCTCAGGAAAGGCCAGTCCCCATGCGAGTTGCTCGGAGGCCTCTCGGGATTCCTCTCCCGTCGATGCTGGCGCCTTATACCTTGTATGGAGTCGGTGCCGGAACCTGAGAAAACCTCTCCAGTGCTTACATGGACCTTGGGGTACTTCTGGAGTCTCCCAGGTGAGTCAGTCCTCGTCTCTAGTGGATGCATGCACGTGCAATTTCCTCCAGAGCTGTAGCATCAGTGTCACGCTTCCCTTCGCGTGGATCCAGGAATCTGTGGCTTTCCGTGGAGGCTTTCTCACGAGGCTTTGCCACGAGGCTTTCCCACGACGTTTACCCACTGGGATGTCCCACGTGCCACCGTGTTGTGAGTCGTCCTTGGCTTGAAAGTCGAGGCAGTGCTGGGAAACTGGTTTCCCTGTTATGGACTGAGCATCTGGGGGACTCTGGGAATGGTGGCACGACCCTGGAGTTCCTCTCGCCTTTCCTGTGGAGAGCGCCTCCTCTTGAGATGCGACGGAACGCCGGGAATTCTTTCCCGACCACGCAGGGAAAGGATCCCTCCTCTCGAGCTAGGAGGCAGAAACGGGTCTCCTCTGGATGTGGGCGGGACTCTCGTGCTTCCTTTCGAGTGGAGCCGGGTAAGTCAGGGAACTTCTTGAGTTGCAGCAAGGGTGTGAAGGACCCTTCGGAAGTTCCAGAGGTTAGCTGTGATTAGCCTCGAGAAGCCTCAGCGGAAATGGTCCTCATCTCGCCTGGAGGGGAGAACCTCCTGGATTTTCTCGAGTTGCGGCAGGTGCTCTCGACTTACGACGGGGACCTCAGGGACCCGCTCTGGTGGCCTCAGGAAAGGCCAGTCACCATGCGAGTTGCTCGGGGGCCTCTCGGGATTCCTCTCCCCTCGATGCCGGGGCCTAAGACCTTGAGTGGAGTCGGTGCCGAAACCTGTGGATTCCTCTCCAGTGCTGACATGGATCTTGGGGTACTTCTGGAGTCTCCCCAGGAGAGTCAGTCCTCGTCTCGAGTGGGGGCATGCACATGCTCTTTCCTCCCGAGCTGTAGCAGCTGTGTCACGCTTCCCTTCGCGTGGATCAAGGCATCAGGGGCTTTCCCTCGAGGCTTTCCCACGAGGCTTTCCCAGGAGGCTTTCCCGCAGGACTGTCCCACGTGCCACCGTGGTGTGAGTCGATCCTCGGCTTGAAAGTCGAGGCAGTCCAGGGAAAACAGGTTTCCCTGGAATGGACTGAGAAATCTGGGGGACTCTGCGAATGTGGCACGACCCTGGAGTTCCTCTCGCCTTTCCTGTGGAGAGCGCCTCCTCTTGACTTGCGATGGGAATGCCGGGAATTCTTTCCCGAACACGCAGGGAAAGGATCCCTCCTCTCGAGCTAGGAGGCGGAAACGGGGCTCCTCTGGATGTGGGCGGGAACTCTCGTGCTTCCTCTCGAGTGGAGACGGGTATGTCGGGGAACTTCTTGAGTTGCAGCAAGGGTGTGAAGGACCCTTTGGAAGTTCCAGAGGTTAGATGTGATTAGCCTCCAGACGCCTCAGCAGAAATGGGCCTCATCTCGCCTGGAGGGGCGAACCTCCTGGATTTTCTCGAGTTGCGGCAGGTGCTCTCGTCTTACGACAGGGACGTCAGAACCCGCTCTGGTGGCCTCAGGAAAGGCCAGTCCCCATGCGAGTTGCTCGGGGGCCTCTCGGGATTCCTCTCCGTAGATGCTGGGGCCCAAGACCTTGTGTGGAGACGGTGCCGGAACCTGAGTATTCCTCTCCAGTGCTGGCATGGATCTTGGGGTACTTCTGGAGTCTCCCCAGAGGAGTCAGTCCTCGTCTCGAGTGAGGCATGCACGTGCCCTCTCTTTCCGAGCTGTAGCTGCAGTGTCACGCTTCCCCTCGCGTGGATCAAGGGACCTGTGGCTTTCCCTCGAGCTTTCCCACGAGGCTTTCCCACAGGACTTTCCAACGTGCCACCGTGGTGTGAGTCGATCCTCGGCTTGAAAGTCGAGGCAGTGGAGGGAAAACAGATTTCCCTGGAATGGACTGAGACATCTGGGGGACTCTGGGAATGGTGGCACGACCCTGGAGTTCCTCTCGCCTTTCCTGTGGAGAGCGCCTCTTCTTGAGATGCGACGGTAATGCAGGGAATTCTTTCCCCACCACGCAGGGAAAGGATCCCTCCACTCGAGCTAGGAGGGGGAAACGGGGCTCCTCTGGATGTGGGCGGGACTCTCGTGCTTCCTCTCGAGTGGAGAGGGGTATGTCGGGGAACTTCTTGAGTTGCAGCAAGGGTGTGAGGACCCTATCGAAGTTCCAGAGGTTAGATGTGATTAGCCTCGAGACGCTTCAACGGAAACGGGCCTCATCTCGCCTGGAGTGGAGAACTTCCTGGATTTTCTCGAGTTGTGGCAGGTGCTCTCAAGTTACGACGGGGACCTCAGGGACCCTCTCTGGCGGCTTCAGTAAAGGCCGACCCCATGCGAGTTGCTCAAGTGCCTCTCGGGATTCCTCTCCCGTAGATGCCAGCGCCTAAGACCTTGCTTGGAGTCGGTGCTGGAACCTGAGGATTCCTCTCCAGTGCTGACATGGATCTTGGGGTACTTCTGGAGTCTCCCAGGGGAGTCAGTCCTCGTCTCGAGTGGGGGCATGCACGTGCTCTTTCCTCCCGAGCTGTAGCAGCAGTGTCAGGCTTCCCTTTGCGTGGATCAAGGCATCAGGGGCTTTCCCTCGAGGCTTTCCCACGAGGCTTTCCCAGGAGGCTTTCCCACAGGACTGTCCCACGTGCCACCGTGGTGTGAGTCGATCCTCGGCTTGAAAGTCGAGGCAGTGGAGGGAAAACAGATTTCCCTGGAATGGACTGAGACATCTGAGGGACTCTGGGAATGGTGGCACGACCCTGGAGTTCCTCTCGCCTTTCCTGTGGAGAGCGCCTCTTCTTGAGATGCGACGGTAATGCAGGGAATTCTTTCCCCACCACGCAGGGAAAGGATCCCTCCACTCGAGCTAGGAGGGGGAAACGGGGCTAATCTGGATGTGGGCGGGACTCTCCTGCTTCCTCTCGAGTGGAGACGGGTATGTCGGGGAACTTCTTGAGTTGCAGCAAGGGTGTGAAGGACCCTTTCGAAGTTCCAGAGGTTAGATGTGATTAGCCTCGAGACGCTTCAACGGAAACGGGCCTCATCTCGCCTGGAGGGGAGAACTTCCTGGATTTTCTCGAGTTGTGGCAGGTGCTCTCAAGTTACGACGGGGACCTCAGGCACCCTCTCTGGCGGCCTCAGGAAAGGCCGACCCCATGCGAGTTGCTCAAGTGCCTCTCGGGATTCCTCTCCCGTAGATGCCAGCGCCTAAGACCTTGCTTGGAGTCGGTGCTGGAACGTGAGGATTCCTCTCCAGAGCTGACATTGATCTTGGGCTACTTCTGGAGTCTCCCCAGGGGAGTCAGTCCTCGTCTCGAGTGGGGGCATGCCGTGCGCATTCCTCCCAAGCTGTAGCAGCAGTATCTCGCTTCCCTTCGCGTGGATCAAGGGATCTGCCGCTTTCCCTCGAGGCTTTCCCACGAGGCTTTCCCACAGGGCTGTCCCACGTGCCACCGTGGTGTGAGTCGATCCTCGGCTTGAAAGTCGAGGCAGTACAGGGAAAACAGGTTTCCCTGGAATGGACTGTGACATCTGGGGGACTCTGGGAATGGTAGCATGACCCTGGAGTTACTCTCGCCTTTCCTGTGGAGAGCGCCTCCTCTTGAAATGCGACGGGAACGCCGGGAATTCTTTCCCGACCACGCAGCGAAAGGATCCCACCTCTCGAGCCAGGAGGCGGAAACCGGGCTCCTCTGTATGTGGGCGGGACTCTCGTGCTTCCTCTCGAGTGGAGACGGGTATGTTGGGGAACTTCTTGAGTTGCAGGAAGGGTGTGAAGGACCCTTTGGAAGTTCCAGAGCTTAGGTGTGATTAGCCTCGAGACGCCTCATCGGAAATGGGGCTCATCTCGCCTGGAGGCGAGAACCTCCTGAATTTTCTCAAGTTGTGGCAGGTGCTCTCGACTTACGAAGGGGACCTGAGGGACCCGCGCTGGTGGCCTCATGAAAGGCCAGTCCCCATGGGAGTTGCTCGGGGGCCTCTCGGGATTCCTCTCCCCTCGATGCCGGGGCCTAAGGTCTTGTTTGAATCGGTGCCGGAACCTGAGGCTTCCTCTCCAGTGCTGACATGGATCTTGGGGTACTTCTGGAGTCTCCCAGGGGAGTCAGTCCTCGTCTCGAGTGGGGGCATGCACGTGCGCTCCCGAGCTGTAGCAGGAGTGTCACGCTCCCCTTCTTGTGGATCAAGGGATCACGGGCTTTACCTCGAGGCTTTCCCATGAGGCTTTCCCACGAGGCTTTCCCACATGGCTGTCCCACGTGCCACCGTTGTATGAGTCGATCCTCGGCTTGAAAGTCGAGGCAGTGCAGGGAAAACTGGTTTCCCTGGCATGGACTGAGCATCTGGGGGACTCTGGGAATGGTGGCACGACCCTGGAGTTCCTCTCGCCTTTCCTGTCGAGAGCGCCTCCTCTTGAGATGCGACGGGAACGCCAGGAATACTTACCCGACCACCTAGGGAAAGGATCCCTCCTCTGGAACTATGAGGCGGAAACGGGGCTCCTCTGGATGTGGGCGGGACTCTCGTGCTTCCTCTCGAGGGGAAACGGGTATGTCGAGGAACTTCTTGAGTTGCAGCAAGGGTGTGAAAGACCCTATGGAAGTTCCAGAGGTTAGGTGTGATTAGTCTCGAGACGCCTCAGCACAAATGGGCCTCATGTCGCCTCAAGGGAAGAACCTCCTGAATTTTCTCGAGTTGCGGCAGGTGCTGTGGACTTAAGTCGGGGTCCTCAGGGACCCGCTCTGGTGGCCTCAGGAAAGGCCAGTCACCATGCGAGTTGCTCGGGGGCCTCTCGGGATTCCTCTCCCGTCGATGCCGGCGCCTTATACCTTGTGTGGAGTCGGTGCCGAAACCTGAGAAAACCTCTCCAGTGCTTACAAGGACCTTGGGGTACTTCTGGAGTCTCCCCGGTTAGTCAGTCCTCGTCCCTAGTGGATGCATGTACGTGCAATTTCCTCCCGAGCTGTAGCAGCAGTGTCACGCTTCCCTTCGCGTGTATCCAGGAACCTGTGGCTTTCCGTGGAGGCTTTCCCACGAGGCTTTGCCACGAGGCTTTGCCACGAGGCTTTCCCACGACGTTTACCCACTGCGCTGTCCCACGTGCCACCGTGTTGTGAGTCGTCCTTGGCTTGAAAGTCGAGGCAGTGCTGGGAAACTGGTTTCCCTGTTATGGACTGAGCATTTGGGGGACTCTGGGAATGGTGGCACGACCCTGGAGTTCCTCTCGCCTTTCCTGTGGAGAGCGCCTCCTCTTGAGATGCGACGGAACGCCGGGAATTCTTTCCCGACCACGCAGGGAAAGGATCCCTCCTTTCGAGCTAGGAGGCAGAAACGGGTCTCCTCTGGATGTGGGCGGGACTCTCGTGCTTCCTTTCGAGTGGAGCCGGGTAAGTCGGGGAACTTCTTGAGTTGCAGCAAGGGTGTGAAGGACCCTTCGGAAGTTCCAGAGGTTAGGTGTGATTAGCCTCGAGAAGCCTCAGCGGTAATGGTCCTCATCTCGCCTGGAGGGGAGAACCTCCTGGATTTTCTCGAGTTGCGGCAGGTGCTCTCGACTTACGACGGGGACCTCAGGGACCCGCTCTGGTGGCCTCAGGAAAGGCCAGTCCCCATGCGAGTTGCTCGGGGGCCTCTCGGGACTCCTCTCCCTTAGATGCCTGGGCCTAAGATCTTGTGTGAAGTCGGTGCCTGAACCTGAGGTTTCCTCTCCAGTGCCTACATGCATCTTGGGGTATTTCTGGAGTCTCCCCAGGGGAGTCAGTCCTCGTCTCGAGTGGGGGCATGCACGTGCGCTTTCCTCCCTAGCCTTAGCAGCAGTGTCACGCTACCCTTCTCGTGGATCAAGGGATCTGTGGCATTCCCTCGAGGCTTTCCCACGAGGCTTTCCCACGAGGCTTTCCCACAGGACTGTCCCACGTGCCACCGTGGTGTGAGTCGATCCTCGGCTTCAAAGTCGAGGCAGTGCAGGGAAAACAGGTTTCCCTGGAATGGAGTGAGACATCTGGGGGACGCTGGGAATGGTGGCACGACCCTGGAGTTCCTCTCGCCTTTCCTGTGGAGAGCGCCTCCTCTTGAGATGCGACGGGAACGCGGGGAATTCTTTCCCCACCACGCAGGGAAAGGATCCCTCCTCTCGAGCTAGGAGTCCGAAACGGGTCTCCTCTGGATGTGGGCGGGACTCTCGTGCTTCCTCTCGAGTGGAGACGGGTATGTCGGGGAACTTCTTGAGTTGCAGCAAGGGTGTGAAAGACCCTTTGGAAGTTCCAGATGTTAGATGTGATTAGCCTCCAGACGCCTCAGCGGAAATGGGCCTCATCTCGCCTGGAGGGTAGAACCTCCTGCATTTTCTCGAGTTGCGGCAGGTGCTCTCGACTGAAGACGTTGTCCTCAGGGACCCGCTCTGGAGGCCTCAGGAAGGCCAGTCCCCTTTCGAGTTGCTCGGGGGCCTCTCGGGATTCCTGTCCCGTCGTTGCCGGGGCCTAAGACCTTGTGTGGAGTGGGTGCCAGAACCTGAGGATTCCTCTCCAGTGCTGACATGGATCTTGGGTTACTTCTGGAGTCTCCCCAGGGGAGTCAGTCCTCGTCTCGAGTGGGGGTATGCACGTGCGATTTCCTCCCGAGCTGTAGCAGCAGTGTCACGCTTCCCTTCGCGTGGATCAAGGATCTGTGGCTTTCCCTCGAGGCTTTCCCACGTGCTTTCCCACGACGCTTTCCCACAGGGCTCTCCCACGTGCCACCGTGGTGTGAGTCGATCCTCGGCTTGAAAGTCGAAACAGTGCAGGGAAAACAGGTTTCCCTGGAATGGACTGAGATATCTGGAGGACTCTGGGAATGGTGGCACGACCCTGGAGTTCCTCTCGCCTTTCCTGTGGAGAGTGCCTCCACTTGAGTTGCGACAGGAACGCCGGGAATTCTTTCCCGACCAGCAGCGAAAGGAACCCGTCTCTCGAGCAAGGAGGCGGAAACGGAGCTCCTCTGGATGTGGGCGGAACTCTCGTGCTTCCTCTCGGGTGGAGTCGGGTATGTCGGGGAACTTCTTGAGTTGCAGCAAGGGTGTGAAGGACCCTTTGGAAGTTCCAGAGGGTAGATGTGATTAGCCTCGAGACGCCTCAGCGGAAATGGGCCTCATCTCGCCTGGAGGGTGGAACCTCCTGGATTTTCTCGAGTTGTGGCAGGTGCTCTCGACTTAAGACGTTGTCCCCAGGGACCCGCTCTGGAGGCCTCAGGAATCGGCCAGTCCCCATGCGTGTTGCTCGGGGGCCTCTCGGGTTCCTCTCCCGTCGATGCCGGGGCCTAAGACCTTGTGTGGAGTGGGTGCCAGAACCTGAGGATTCCTCTCAAGTGCTGACATGGATCTTGGGGTACTTCTGGAGTCTCCCCAGGGGAGTCAGTCCTCGTCTCGAGTGGGGGCATGCACGTGCGATTTCCTCCCGAGCTGTAGCAGCAGTGTCACGCTTCCCTTCGCGTGGATCAAGGGATCTGTGGCTTTCCCACGAGGCTTTCCCACAGGGCTGTCCCACGTGCCACCGTGGTGTGAGTCGATCCTCGGCTTGAAAGTCGAGGCAGTGCAGGGAAAACAGGTTTCCCTGGAATGGACGGAGACATCTGGGGGACTCAGGGAATGGTGGCACGACCCTGGAGTTCCTCTCGCCTTTCCTGTGGAGAGCGACTCCTCTTGAGATGCAACGGGAACACGTGGAATTCTTTCCCGACCACGCAGGGAAAGGATCCCTCCTCTTGAGCTATGAGGCAGAAACGGGTCTCCTCTGGATGTGGGCGGGACTCTCGTGCTTCCTCTCGAGTGGAGCCGGGTAAGTCGGGGAACTTCTTGAGTTGCAGCAAGGGTGTGAAGGACCCTTTGGAAGTTCCAGAGGTTAGGTGTGATTAGCCTCGAGACACCGCAGCGGAAATGGGCCTCATCTCGCCTAGAGGGGAGAACCTCCTGGATTTTCTCGAGTTGCGCAGGTGCTCTCGACTTAAGACGTTGGTCCTCAGGGGAACTCTCGGGATTCCTCTCCCGTCGATGCCCGGGCCTAAGACATTGTGTGGAGTCGGTTCCGGAACCTGAGGATTCCTCTCCAGTGCTGAAATGGATCTTGGGGAACTTCTGGACTGTCCCCAGTGGTTTCAGTCCTCGTCTCGAGTGGGGGCATACAAGTGCGCTTTACTCTCGAGCTGTAGCAGCATTGTAACGCTTCCCTTCGCGTGGATCAAGGGATCTGTGGCTTTCCCTCGAGGCTTTCCCACGAGGCTTTCCCACGAGGCTTTCCCACAGGGCTGTCCCACGTGGCACCGTGGTGTGAGTCGATCCTCTGCTTGAAAGTCGAAACAGTGCAGGGAAAACAGGTTTCCCTTGAATGGACTTAGACATCTGGAGGACTCTGGGAATGGTGGCAAGACCCTGGAGTTCCTCTCACCTTTCCCGTGGAGAGTGCCTACTCTTGAGATGCGACGGGAACGCCGGGAATTCTTTCCCGACCACGCAGGGAATGGATCGCTCCTCTCGAGCTAGGAGGCGGAAACGGGGCTCCTCTGGATGTGGGCGGGACATTCGTGCTTCCTCTCGAGTGGAGATGGGTATGCACGGGAACTTCCTGAGTTTCAGCAAGGGTGTGAAGGACCTTTTGGAAGTTCCAGAGTTTAGGTGTGATTAGCCTTGAGACGCCTCAGCGGAAATGGGCCTTATCTCTCCTGGAGGGGAGAACCTCCTGGATTTTCTCGAGTTGCGGCAGGTGCTCTCGACTTAGGTCGGGGACCTCAGAGACGAGCTCTGGTGGCCTCAGGAAAGGCCAGTCCCCATGCGAGTTGCTCGGGGGCCTCTCTGGATTCCTCTCCCGTCGATGCCGGTCATAAGACCTTGTGTGGAGTCGGTGCCGGAACCTGAGGATTCCTCTCCAATGCTTACATGGATCTTGGAGTACTTCGGGAGTCTCCCCAGGGGACTCAGTCCTCGTCTCGAGTGGGGGCATGCACGTATGCTTTCCTCCCGAGGTGTAGCAGCAGTGTCACGCTTCCCTTCACGTGGATCAAGGGATCAGTGGCTTTCCCTCGAGGCTTTCCCACGAGGCTTTCCCATAGGGCTGTCCCACGTGCCACCGTGGTGTGAGTCGATCCTCGGCTTGAAAGTCTAAACAGTTCAGGGAAAACAGGTTTCCCTGGAATGGACTGAGATATCTGAAGGACTCTGGGAATGGTGGCACAACCCTGGAGTTCCTCACGCCTTTCCTGTGGAGAGTGCCTCCTCTTGAGATGCGACAGGAACGCCGGGAATTCTTTCCCGACCACGCAGGGAAAGGAACCCGTCTCTCGAGCAAGGAGGCGGAAACGGGTCTCCTCTGGATGTGGGCGGGACTCTCGTGCTTCATCCTGAGTGGAGTCGGGTATGCCGGGGAACTTCTTGAGTTGTAGCAAGGGTGAGAAGGACCCTTTGGAAGTTCCAGAAGTTAGGTGTGATTAGCCTCTAGAAGCCTCAGCGGAAATGGGCCTCATCTCCCCTGGAGGGGAGAACCTCCTGGATTTTCTCGAGTTGCGGCAGGTGCTCTCGACTTACGACGGGGACCTCAGGAACCTGCTCTGGTGGCCTCAGGAAAGGCCAAACCCCATGTGAGTTGCTCAGGGGCCTCTCGGGATTCCTCTCCCGTCGATGCCGGGGCTTAAGACCATGTGTGGAATTGGTGTCGGAACCTTAGGATTACTCTCCAGTGCTGACATGGATCTTGGGAAACTTCTGGAGCCTACCCAGGGGACTCAGTCCTCGTCTCAAATTGGGGCATCCACGTGAGATTTGCTCCCGAGCTGAAGCAGCAGTGTCACGCTTCCCTTCGCGTGGATCAAGGGATCTGTGGCTTTCCCTCGAGGCTTTCCCACGAGGCTTTCCCACAGGGCTGTCCCACGTGCCACCGTGGTGTGAGTCGATTCTCGGCTTGAAAGTCGAGGCAGTGCAGGGAAAACGGGTTTCCCTGGAATGGACTGAGACATCTGGGGGACTCTGGGAATGGTGGCACCACCCAGGAGTTCCTCTCGCCTTTCCTGTGGAGAGCGCCTCCTCTTGAGATGCGACGGGATCCCGGGAATTCTTTCCCGAACACGCAGGGAAAGGATCCCTCCTCTCGAGCTAGGAGGCGGAAACGGGACTCCTCTGGATGTGGGCGGGACTCTCGTGCTTCCTCTCGAGTGGAGACGGATATGTCGGGGAACTTGTTGAGTTGCAGCAAGGGTGTGAAGGACACTTTGGTAGTTTCAGAGGTTAGGTGTGATTAGCCTCGAGACCCCTCAGCGGAAATGGGCCTCATCTCGCCTGGAGGGGAGAACCTCCTGGATTTTCTCGAGTTGCGGGCAGGTGCTCTCGAGTTATGACGGGGGACATCAGGGACCCTCTCTGGTGGCCTCAGGAAAGGCCAGACGCCATGCGAGTTGCTCGGGGCCCTCTCGGGATTCCTCTCCCGTAGATGCAGTCGCCTAAGACCTTGTGTGGAGTCGGTGCGGAACCTGAGGATTCCTCTCCAGTGCTGACATGGATCTTGGGGTACTTCTCGCGTCTCCCCAGGGGAGTCAGTCCTCGTCTCGAGTGGGGGCATGCACGTGCGCGTTCCTCCCGAGCAGTAGCAGCAGTGTCACGCTTGCCTTCGCGTATGTCAAGGGTTCTGTGGCTTTTCCTCGAGGCTTCCCCACGAGGCTTTCCCACGAGGCTTTCGCACAGGGCTGTCCCACGTGCCACCCTGGTGTGAGTCGATCCTCGGCTTGAAAGTCGAGGCAGTGCAGGGAAAACAGGTTTCCCTGGAATGGACTGAGACATCTGGGGGACTCTGTAAATGGTGGCACGACCCTGGAGTTCCTCTCGCCTTTCCCGTGGAGAGTGCCTCCTCTTGAGATGCGATGGGAACACCGGGAATTGTTTTCCGACCACGCAGGGAAAGGATCCCTCCTCTAGGGATAGGAGCGGAAATGGGCTCTTCTGGATGTGGACTCTCGTGCTTCTCTCGAGTGGAGACGGGTATGTCGGGAACTTCTTGAGTTGCAGCAAGGGTGTGAAGACCCTTGGTAGTTGCCGAGGTTAGGGTGTGATTAGCCTCA
>NW_017213653.1:0-15428 GCF_001704415.2 Capra hircus | reverse complement strand
CCAGACCCTGAGGATGCCTCTCCAGTGCTGATATGAGTCTTTCCGTACTTCTGGAGTCTCGCCACGGGATTCAGTCCTCATCTCATGTGGGGGCATGCACCTGCGATTTCCTCACGAGCTGTAGCAGCAGTGTCACGCTTTCTGACGTGTGGATCAAGGGATCTGTCGCTTTCCATTGAGGCTTTCACACGAGGCTTTCCAACAGGGCTGTCCCACGTGCCACGGTGGTGTGAGTCGATCCTCGGCGTGAACGTCGAGGCAGTGCAGGGAAAACAGGTTCTTCTGGAATGGACTTAGACATCTGGGGGACTCTTGGAATGCTGGCAAGGCCCTGGAGTCCCTCTCGCCTTTCCTGTGGAGATCTCCTCCTCTTGAGATGCGACGGGAACACGGGGAATTCTTTCCCAACCACGCAGGGAAAGAATCCTCCTCTCAAGCTAGGAGGCGGAAACGGGGCTCCTCTGGATGTGGGCGGGACTGTTCTGCTTCCTCTCGAGTGGAGACGGGTATGTCGGGGAACTTCTTGAGTTGCAGCAAGGGTGTGAAGGACCCTTTGGAAGTTCCAGAGGTTAGGTGTGATTAGCCTCGAGACGCCTCAGCGGAAATGGGCCTCATCTCGCCTGGAGGGCAGAACCTCCTGGATTTCTCGAGTTACAGCAGGTGCTCTCGACATACGACGGGGACCTCAGGGACCCGTGTGGTGGCCTCAGGAAAGGCCAGTCCCCATACAAGTTGCTCGGTGGCCTCGGGATTCCTCTCCGTCGATACCGGGGCCTAAGACCTTGTGTGGAGTCGGTGCGGAACCTGAGGATTCCTCTCCAGTGCTGACATGGATCTTGGGGAACTTCTGGAGTCTCCCCAGGGGAGTCAGTCCTCGTCTCGAGTGGAGCATGCAGGTGCCTTTCCTCCCAAGCTGTAGCAGCAGTGTCACGCTTCCCTTCGCGTGGATCAAGGGATCTGTGGCTTTCCCTCGAGGCTTTCCTACGAGACTTTCCCACAGGGCTGTCTCACGTGCCACCGTGGTGTGAGTCGATCCTCGGCTTGAAAGTCGAGGCAGTGCAGGGAAAACAGTTTTCCCTGGAATGGACTGAGACATCTGGGTGACTCTGCTAATTGTGGCACGACCCTGGAGTTCCTCTCGCCTTTCCTGTGGAGAGCGCCTCCTCTTGAGATGCGACGGGAACGCCGGGAATTCTTTCCCGACCACGCAGGGAAAGGTCCCCTCCTCTCGAGCTAGGAGGTGAAAAACAGGGCTCCTCTGGATGTGGGCGGGACTCTCGTGCTTCCTCTCAAGTGGAGACGGGTACGTCGGGGAACTTCTTGAGTTGCAACAAGGGTGTGAAGGACCCTTTGGAAGTTCCAGAGGTTAGGTGTGATTAGCCTCGAGACGCCACTGCGGAAATGGGCCTCATCTCGCCTGGAGGGGGAAACCTCCTGGATTTTCTCGAGTTGTGGCAGGTGCTCTCGACTTACGACAGGGACCTCAGGGACCCGCTCTAGTGGCCTCAGGAAAGGCCAGTCCCCATGCGAGTTTCTCGGGGGTCTCTCGGATTCCTCTCCGTCGATGCCGGGGCCTAAGACCTTGTGTGGAGTCGGTGCCGGAACCTGAGGATTCTTCCAGTGCTGACATGGATCTTGGGGTACTTCTGGAGTCTCCCCAGGGGAGTCAGTCCTCGTCTCGAGTGGGGCATGCACGTACCCTTTACTCCTGAGCTGTAGCAGCAGTGTCACGCTTCCCTTCGCGTGGATCAAGGGATCTGTGGCTTTCCCTCGAGGCTTTCCCACGAGGCTTTCCCACGAGGCTTTCCCACAGGTCTGTCCCACGTGCAACCATGATGTTAGTCAATCCTTGGCTCGAAAGTCGAGGCAGTGCAGGGAAGACAGGTTTCCCCTGAAATGGACTGAGATATCTGTGGGACTCTGGGAATGGTGGCACGACCCTGGAGTTCCTCTCGCCTTTCCTGTGGAGAGCGCCTCCTCTTGAGATGCGACGGGAACCCCGGGAATTCTTTACCGACCACGCATGGAAAGGATCCCACTTCTCGAGCTAGGAGGCGGAAACGGGGCTCCTCTGGATGTGGGAGGGACTCTCGTGCTTCCTCTCGAGTGGAGACGGGTATGTCGGGGTACTTCTTGAGTTGCAGCAAGGGTGTGAAGGACCCTTTGGAAGTTCCAGAGGTTAGGTGTGATTAGCCTCGAGACGCCTCAGCGGAAATGGGCCTCATCTCGCCTGGAGGGGAGAACCTCCCTGGATTTTCTCGAGTTGCGGGCAGGTGCTCTCGACTTACGACGGGGACCTCAGGTGACCGCTCTGGTGCCTCAGGAAAGGCCAGTCCCCATGCGAGTTGCTCGGTGGCCTCTTGGGATTCCTCTCCCGTCGATGCCGGGGCCTAAGACTTGTGTGGAGTCGGTGCGAACCTGAGGATTCCTTCTCCAGTGCTGACATGGATCTTGGGGTCTTCTTGGAGTCTCACCAGGGGAAGTCAGGTCCTCAGTCTTCGAGTGGGGGCATGCACGTGCGCATTTCCTCCCGAGCTGTAGCAGCAGTGTCACGCTTCCGACTTCGCTGTGATCAAAGGGATCTGTCGGCTTTGCACCTCGAGGCTTTCCCACGAGCTTTTCCACAGGGCTGTTCCCACAGTGTCCACGCGTGGTGTGAGTCGATCTCGCTTGAAAGTCGAGGCAGTGCAGGGAAAACAGGTTTCCCTGGAATGGACTGAGACATCTGGGTGGACTCTGGAATGGTTGGCACGAACCCTGGAGTTTCCTCTCTGGCCTTTCCTGTGGAGAGTGCCTCCTCTTGAGATGCGACAGGAACGCCGAGGAATTTCTTTCCCGACCACGCAGGGAAAAGGATCCCTCCTCCTCGAGCTAGGAGGCGGAAACGGGGCTCCTCTGGAATTGGGCGGGACTCTCGGTGCTTCCGCTCGAGTGGAGAACGGGTATGTCCGGGGCAACTTCTTGAGTTGCAGCAAGGGTTGTTGAAGGACCCTTTGGAAAGTTGCAGAGGTTAGGTGCTGATTACTCGAGACGCCTCAGCACAAATGGGCCTCATCTCGCCCTGGAGGGGAGAACCTCCCTGGATTTTCTCGAGTTGCGGGCAGGTGCTCTCGACTTACGACGGCGACCTCAGAGTCCCGCTCTGGTGGCCTCAGGAAAGGCCAGTCCCCATGCGAGTTGCTCGCGGGCCCTCTCGGGATTCCACTCCCGTCGATGCTGGGTCCTAAGACCTTGTGTGGAGTCAGTGCCCGAACCTGAGGATTCCTCTCCAGTGCCGACATGGATCTTGGGGTACTTCTGGAGTCTCCCCAGGGAAGTCAGTCCTCGTCTCGAGTGGGGGCGATGCACGGTTGCGATTTCCTCCCGAGCTGTAGCAGCAGTGTCACGCTTCCCTTCGCGTGGATCAAGGGATCTGTGGACTTTCGCTCGAGGCTTTCCCATGAGGCTTTCCCACGAGGCTTTTCACGTGGCTGTCCCACAGGGCTGTCCCTCGTGCCACCGTGGTGTGAGTGGATCCTCGGCTTGAAAGTCGAGGCAGTGCAGGGAAAACAGGTTTCCCTGTAATGGACTGAGACATCTGGGTGACTCTGGGAATGGTGGCACGACCCTGGAGTTCCTCTCGTCTTTCATGTGGAGAGCGCCTCCTCTTGAGATGCGACGGGAATGCCGGGAATTCTTTCCCGAACACGCAGGGAAAGGATCCCTCCTCTCGAGCTAGGAGGCGGAATCGGGGCTCCTCTGGATATGTACGGGGCTTTCGTGCTTCCTCTCAAGCGGAGACGTGTATGTCGGGGAACTTCTTGAGTTGCAGCAAGGAGTGAAGGACCCGTTGGAAGTTCCACAGGTTAGGTGTGATTAACCTCGAGACGCCTCAGCGGAAATGGGCCTCATATCGCCTGGAGGGGAGAACCTCCAGGATTTTTCTCGAGTTTCGGCAGGAGCTCTCGACTGCGACGGGGACCTCAGGGACCCAGTCTGGTGGCCTCAGGAAAGGCCAGTCCCCATGGAGTTGCTCGGGGCCTCTCGGGATTCCTCTCCCGTCGATGCTGGAGCCTAAGACGCTTGTGTGGAGTCGGTACCGAAACCTGAGGATTCCTGTCCAGTGCTGACATGGATCTTGGGGTACTCTTGGAGTCTCCCCAGGGGAGTCAGTCCTCGTTTCGAGTGGGGGCAGGCACGTGCGCTTTCCTCTCGAGCTGTAGCTGCAGTGTCACGCTTCCCTTCGCGTGGATCAAGGGATCTGTGGCTTTCCCTCCAGGCTTTCCCACGAGGCTTTCCCACGAGGCTTTCCCACAGGGCTGTCGCACGTGCCACCGATGGTGTGAGTCGATCCTCGGCTTGAAAGTCGAGGCAGTGCAGGGAAAACAGGTTTCCCTGGAATGGACTGAGACATCTGGGGGACTCTGGGAATGGTGGCAGGACCCTGGAGTTCCTCTCGCCTTTCCTGTGGAGTTCACCTCCTCTTGAGAAGCTATGGGAACGCCGGGAATTCTTTCCCGACCACGAAGGGAAAGGATCCAGCCTCTCGAGCTAGGAGGCGGAAACGGGGCTCCTCTGGATGTGGGCAGGACTCTCGTGCTTCCTCTCCAGTGGAGACGGGTATGTCGGGGAACTTCTTGAGTTGCAGCAAGGGTGTGAAGGACCCTTTGGAAGTTCCAGAGGTTAGGTGTGATTAGCTTCGAGACGTCTCAGCGGAAATGGGCCTCATCTCGCCTGGAGGGGAGAACCTCCTGGATTTTCTCGAGTTGTGGCAGGTGCTCTCGACATACGACGGGGACCTCAGGGACCCGATCTGGTGGCCTCAGGAAAGGCCAGTCCCCATGCGAGTTGCTCGGGGCCCTCTCGGGATACCTGTCCCATCGAATGCCTGGGTCTAAGACCTTGTGTGGAGTCGGTGCCGGAACCTGAGGATTCCTCTCCAGTGTGACATGGATCTTGGGGTACTTCTGGAGTCTCCCCAGGGGAGTCAGACATCGACTCGAGTGAGGGCAGGCACGTGCGCTTTCCTCCCGAGCTCTAGCAGCAGTGATACGCTTCCCTTCGCGTGGATCAAGGGATCAGTGGCTTTCCCTCGAGGCTTTCCCACGAGCCTTTCCCACGAGGCTTTCCCATGATCCTTTCCCACAGGGCTGTCCCACGTGCCACCGTGGTATGAGTCGATCCTCAGCTTGAAAGTCGAGGCATTGCAGGGAAAACAGGTTTCCCTGGAATGGACAGAGATATCTGGGTGACTCTGGGAATGGTGGCACGAACCTGGATTTCCTCTCGCCTTTCCTGTGGAGAGCGCCTCCTCTTGAGATGCGATGGGAACGCCGGGAATTCTTTCCCGACAACGCATGAAAGGATCCCTCCTCTCGAACTAGGAGGCGGAATCGGGGGCTCCTCTGTATGTGGGCGGGACTCTCGTGCTTCCTCTCCTCTGGAGACGGGTATGTCGGGGAACTTCTTGAGTTGCAGCAAGGGTGTGAAGGACCCTTTGGAAGTTCCACAGTTTAGGTGTGATTAGCCTGGATATGGCTCAGCGGAAATGTGCCTCATCTCGCCTGGAGGGAAGAACCACCTGGATTTTCTCCAGTTGAGGCAGGTGCTCACAACTTATGACCGGGACCTCAGGGACCCGCTCTGGTGGCCTCAGGAAAGGCCAGTCCCCATGCAAGTTGCTCGGGGCCTCTCGGGATTCCTCTCCCCTCGATGCCGAGGCCTAAGACCTTGTGTGGAGATGGTGCCAGAACCTGAGGATTCCTCTCCAGTGCTGACATGGATCTTGGGGTACTTCTGGAGTCTCCCCAGGGGAGTGAGTCCTTGTCTCGAGTGGGGTCATGCACGTGCGCTTTCCTCCCGAGATGTAGCAGCAGTGTCACGCTTACCTTCGCGTGGATCAAGGGATCTGTGAATTTCCCTCGAGGCTTTCCCAAGAGGATTTCCCACGAGGCTTTCCGACAGGGCTATCCCACGTGCCACCGTGGTGTGAGTCGATCCTCGCCGTGAAATTCGAGGCAGTGCAGGAAAAACAGTTTCCTCTGGAATGAACTGAGACATCTGGGCGACTCTGCGAATGGTGGCACGACCCTGGAGTTCCTCTCGCCTTTCCTGTGGAGAGCGCTTTCCCTTGAATTGCGAGCGGAATGGCGGGTATTATTTCCTAACCAAGCAGGGAAAGGATCCCTCATGTCGAGCTTCGATACCAAAACGGCGTCTCCTCTGGATGTGGGCGGGACCCTCGTGCTTCCTCTCGAGTGGAGACGGGTATGTCGGGGAACTTCTTGAGTTGCAGCAAGGACCCTTTTGAATTTCCAGAGTTTAGGTGTGATGAGCCTCCAGACGCCTCCGAGGAAATGGGCCTCATCTCGCCTGGAGGGGAGAACCTCCTGGATTTTCTAGAGTTGGGCAGGGTCTCTCGAGTTATGACAGGGACCTCAGGGACCCGCTATGGTGGCCTCAGGAAAGGCCAGTGCCCATGGGAGTTGCAAGAGGGCCTTTCGGGATTCCTCTCCTGTCGATGCCGGGGCCTAAGACCTTGTGTGGAGTCGATGCCGGAACCTGAGGATTCCTCTCCAGTGCTGACATGGATCTTGGGGTACTTCTGGAGTCTCCCCAGGGGAGTCAGACTTCGACTCGAGTGGGGGCAGGCACGTGCACTTTCCTCCCGAGCTCCTGCAGGAGTGTTACGCTTCCCTTCACGTGGATCAAGGGAGCAGTGGCTTTCCCACGATGCTTTCCCACGAGGGTTCCCACAGGGCTGTCCCACGTGCCACCGTGGTGAGAGTCGATCCTCGGCTTGAAAGTCGAGGCAGTGCAGGGAAAACAGTTTTCCCTGGAATGGACTGAGACATCTGGGGGACTGTGGGAATGGTGGCACGACGCTGGAGTTCCTCTCGCCTTTCCTGAGTAGAGCGCCTCCTCTTGAGATGCGACGGAAACGCCGGGAATTCTTTCCCAACCACGCAGCGAAAACATCCCACCTCTCGAGCTATGAGGCAGAAACGGGCCTCATCTCGATGTGGGCAGGACTCCTGTGCTTCCTCTCGAGTGGAGACGGGTATGTCGGGGAACTTCTTGAGTTGCAGCGAGGGTGTGAAGGACGCTTGGAAGTTCCAGATGTTAGGTGTGATTAGCCCCAAGACGCCTCAGCGGAAATGGGCCTCATCTCGCCTGGAGGGGAGAACCTCCTGGATTTTCTAGAGTTGGGCAGGGTCTCTCGAGTTACGACAGGGACCTCAGGGACCCGCTCTGGTGGCCTCAGGAAAGACCAGTGCCCATGGGAGTTGCAAGGGCGCCTTTCGGGATTCCTCTCTGGTCGATGTCGGGGCCTAAGACCTTTTGTGGATTCGGGGCTGGAACCTGAGGATTCCTCTTCAGTGCTGACATGGATCTTGGCTTACTTCTGGAGTTTCCCCTGGGGAGTCTGTGCTCATCTCATGTGGGGGAATGCACGTGAGCTCTCCTCAGGAACTGTAGCAGCAGTGTCACACTTCCCGTCGCGTGGATCAAGGGATCTGTGGCTTTCCCTCGAGGCTTTCCGACGAGGCTTTCCCACAGGGCTGACCCACGTTCCATGGTGTAGTGAGTGGATCCTCGGCGTGAAAGTAGAGGCAGTGCAGGGAAAGCAAGTTCCTCTGGAATGGACTGACATCTGGGGGTCCCTTGGAATTGTGGCACGACACTGGGGTTTCTCTCGCTTTTCCTGTTGAGAGCGCCTCCTCTTGAGTTACGACGGGAAAGCCGGGAATTCTTTCCAGACGAAGCTGGAAAAGAATCCATCATCTAGAGCTACGAGGTGGAAGCCAGGCTCCTCTGGATTTGGGCGGGACTCTCGTGCTTCCTCTCGAGTGGAGACGGGTATGTCGGGGAACTTCTTGAGTTGCAGCAAGTGTGGGAAGGACCCTTTGGAAGTTCCAGAGGTTAGGTGTGTTTAGCCTCAAGACGCCTCAGCAGAAATGGGCCTCATCTCGCCTGAAGGGGAGAACCTCCTGGATTTTCTCGAGTTGTGGCAGGTGCTATTGAGTTACGACAGGGACCTCAGGGACCCGCTCTGGTTGCCTCAAGAAAGGCCAGTCGCCATGCGAGTTGCTAGGGGTCCTCTCAGGATTCCTCTCCCGTCGATGCCAGGGCCTAAGACCTTTTGTGGAGTTGTGTTCAGAACCTGAGGATTCCTCTCCAGGGCTGACATGCATCTAGGGGTACTTCTGGAGTCTGCCCTGGGGAGTCAGTCCTCGCCTCGAGTGGGGTCATGCACGTGCGCTTTCCTTCCGAGAGGTAGCAGCAGTGTAACGCTTCCATTCGCATGGATCAAAGGATCTGTGGCTTTCCCTCGAGGCTTTCCCACGAGGCTTTCCAGCAGGGGTGTCCCACGTGCCACCGTAGTGTGAGTCAATCCTCCGCGTGAATGTCGAGGCAGTGCAGGGAAAACAGGTTTCCCTGTAATGGACTGAGACATCTGGGGGACTCTTGGAATGTTGGCACGACCCTGGAGTTCCTCTCGCCTTTCCTGTTGAGAGCGCCTCCTCTTGAGATGTGGCGGGAACGGCGGGAATCCTTTCCCGATGAAGCAGGGAAAGGATCCCTCATTTCGAACTACGAGGCGGAAATGGGGCTCCTCTGGATATGGGCGGGACCCCCGTGCTTCCTCTCGAGTGAAGACGGGTTTGTCGGGGAACTTCTTGAGTTGCAGCAAGGGTGTGAAGGACCCTTTGGAAGTTCCACAGGTTAGGTGTGATTAGCCTCGAGACACCTCAGCGGAAATGGGCCTCATCTCGCCTGGAGGGGAGAACCTCCTGGATTTTACCGAGTTGTGGTAGGTGCTCTCGAGTTACGACGGGGACCTCAGGGACTCGCTCTGGTGGCCTCAGGAAAGGCCAGTCCCCATGCGAGTTACCATGGGGCCTATAGGGATTCCTCTCCCATCGATGCCGGTGCCTAAGACCTTGTGTGGAGTCGGGGCCAGACCCTGAGGATGCCTCTCCAGTGCTGACATGAATCTTTCCATACTTCTGGAGTCTCACCAGGGGAGTCAGTCCTCATCTCGTGTGGGGGCATGCACCTGCGATTTCCCTCACAAGCTGTAGCAGCAGTGTCACGCTTGCCGACATGTGGTTCAAGGGATCAGTCGCTTTGCATCGAGGCTTTCCCACGATGCTTTCGAACAGGGCTGTTCCACATGTCACGGTGGTGTGAGTCTATCCTCGGCGTGAACGTCGAGGTAGTGAAGGGAAAGCAGGTTCTTCTGGAATGGACGGAGACATCTGGGGGACTCTTGGAATGCTGGCAAGGCCCTGGAGTTCCTCTCGCCTTTCCTGTGGAGAGTGCCTCCTCTTGAGATGCGACGGGAAGCCCGGGAATTCTTTCCCGACGATGAAGGGAAAGGATCCCTCTTCTCGAGCTACGAGGCGGAAACGGGGCTCCGCTGGATGTGGGTGGGACCCTCGTCCTTCCTCTCGAGTGGAGATGGGTATGTCGGAGAACTTCTTGACTGGCAGCAAGGGTGTGAAGGACCCTTTCGAAGTTCCAGAGGTTAGTTGTGATTAGCCTCGAGACGCCTCAGCGGAAATGGGCCTCATCTCGCCTGGAGGGGAGAACCTCCTGGATTTTCTCGAGTTGCAGCTTCTTCTCGAAGTAGGCCCCATGTCCCCTTGGGGAGGGTGTCATGCCTCTTTTCTCCTCACTGCCAAAGGGTGGAGCCAAAGCTCGCTCTGTCAGAGGTACAAAAACAGCAAATGAATGGATTTTTCAAGCTCTTGCTAGGCTGCACCCTTTCAGGGCCCACTTTACTGAAACAGGTGCTCTGTGGCCCGTGGTTGGGTATGCAGGTTCACAAACAGGGTGAGATCCTGTCCAAGCCAAGAATTTTCCTGAAAGACCTAGGCTCACTAGAGCTCGTCCTCCAGGAGCAAAGGGGATAGAGGGAGATGTATGGAGGAGTCGTTGCCTTTCCCTGTGAGTGTGGGGCTACTCCCTACGGCCCCAAGCTCAGGGATAACTGCCTCTAAGAAAGGAATGGCAAGAAGCGCTATTCTTGGAGGTTGGAACAGGGAGTTCGCAGCATGTGGGGAAAGAAACACTTCTTCGGGGAAGAAGAGGCAACCACCGCGGGTGGTGTTTGCAAGCCTCTATTTGGAAGGAACAGGTTTGCTTATACAACTCAAGACAACCCGCTCTGGTGGCCTCAGGAAAAGGCCAGTCCCCATGCGAGTTCCTCGGGGGGCCTCTCGGGATTCCTCTCCCGTCGATGCCGGGGCCTAAGACCTTGTGTGGAGTCGGTGCCGGAACCTGAGGTTTCCCCTCCAGTGCTGACATGGATCTTGGGGTACATCTGGAGTCTCCCCAGGGGAGTCAGTCCTCGTCTCGAGTGGGGGCATGCACGTGCGCTTTCCTCCCGAGCTGTAGCCAGCAGTGGCACGCTTCCCGTCGAGTGGATCAAGGGATCTGTGGCTTTCCCTCGAGGCTTTCCCACGAGGCTTTCCCACGAGTCTTTCCCACAGGGCTGTCCCATGAGCCACCGTGGTGTGAGTCGATCCTCGGCTTGAAAGTCGAGGCAGTGCAGGGAAAACAGGTTTCCCTGGAATGGACTGAGACCTCTGGGGGACTCTGGGAATGGTGGCACGACCCTGGAGTTCCTCTCGCCTTTCCTGTGGAGAGCGCCTCCTCTTGAGATGCATTGGGAACGCCGGGAATTCTTTCCCTACCACGCAGGGAAAGGATACCTCCTCTCGAGCTAGGAGGTGGAAACGGGGTCCTTGGATGTGGGCTGGACTCTCGTGGCTTCCTCTCGAGTGGAAACGGGGTATGTCGGAGAAATTTTTGAGTTGCAGCCAAGGGTGTGAAGGACCCTTTTGGAAGGTCGAGAGGTTAAGTGTGATTAGCCTCGAGACATATCAGCGGAAATGGGGCCTCATCTCGCCTGGAGGGGAGAACCTCCTGGATTTTCCCAAAGTTTGCGGCAGGTGCTCTCGACTTAGGTTTTTGACCTCAGAGACCCGCTCTGGTGGCCTCAGGAAAGGCCAGTCCCCATGCGAGTTGCTCGGGAGCCTCTCGGGATTCCTCTCCCGTCGATGCCGGTCCTTAAGACCTTGTGTGGAGTCGGTGCCGGACCCTGAGGTTTCCTCTCCAGTGCCGACATGTATCTCTGGGTACTTCTGGAGTCTCCCCAGGGGAGTCAGTCCTCGTCTCGAGTGGGGGCATGCACGTGCGCTTTCCTGCCCGAGCTGGAGCAGCAGTGTCACGCTTCCTTTCACGTGGATCAAGGGATCGACGGCTTTCCCCAAGGCTTTGCCACGATGCTTTCCCTCGAGGCTTTCCCACAGGGCTGTCCCACGTGCCACCGTGGTGTGAGTCGATCCTCGGCTTGAAAGTCGAGGCAGTGCAGGGAAAACAGGTTTCCCTGGAATGGACTGAGACATCAGGGCAACTCTGGGAATGGTGGCACGACCCTGGAGTTCCTCTCGCCTTTGCTGTGGAGAGCGCCTCCTCTTGAGATGAGACGGGAACGCGGGGAATTCTTTCCCCACCACGCAGGGAAAGGATCCCTCCTCTCGAGCTAGGAGGAGGAAAGGGGGCTCCTCTGGATGTGGGCGGGATTCTCGTGCTTCCTCTCGAGTGGAGACGGGTATGTCGGGGAGCTTCTTGAGTTGCCAGCAAGGGTGTGGAAGACCCTTTGGAAGTTCCAGGGGTTAGGTGTGATTAGCCTCGAGACGCCTCATCGGAAATGGGCCTCATCTCGCCTGGAGGGGAGAACCTCCTGGATTTTCTCGAGTTGTGGCAGGTGCTCTCGACTTACGACTGGGACCTCAGGGACACGCTTGGTGGCCTCAGGAAAGGCCAGTCGCCATGGGAGTTGCTCGGGGCGCCCTCGGGATTCCTCTCCCGTTGATGCCGGGGCCTAAGACCTTGTGTGGAGTGGGGGTCAGAACCTGAGGATTCCTCTCCAGTGCTGACATGGATCTTGGGGGACTTCGGGAGTCTCCCCAGAGGAGTCAGTCCTCGTCTCGAGTGGGGGCATGCACGTGCGATTTCCTCTAGAGTTGTAGAGGCAGTGTCACACTTCCCTTCGCATGGATCAAGGGATCTGCGGCTTTCCCTTGAGGCTTTCCCAAGAGGCTTTTCCACGAGGCTTTCCCACAGGTCTGTCCCACGTGCCACCGTGGTGTGAGTGGATCCTCGGCTTGAAAGTCGAGGCAGTGCAGGGAAAACAGGTTTCCCTGGAATAGACTGAGACATCAGGGCGACTCTGGGAATGGTGGCACGACCCTGGAGTTCCTCTCGCCTTTCCTGTGGAGAGCGCCTCCTCTTGAGATGCGACCGGGAACACCCGGGTTTCTTTCCCGACCAGGCAGGGAAAGGATCCCTCGAGCTAGGAGGCGGAAAAGGGGCTCCCATGGATGTGGGCGGAACTCTCGTGCTTCCTCTCGAGTGGAGACGGGTATGTCGGGGAACTTCTTGAGTTGCAGCAAGGGTGTGAAGGACCCTTTGGAAGTTCCAGATGTTAGATATGATTCGCCTCGAGACGCCTGAGCGGAAATGGGCCTCATCTCGCCTGGAGGGGAGAACCTCCTGGATTTTCTCGAGTTTCGGCAGGTGCTATCGACTTACGACGGGGACCTCAGGGACCCGCTCTGGTGGCCTCACGAAAGGCCAGTCCCCATGCGAGTTGCTCGGGAGACTGGTTTCCCCTCCCATCAATGCCGGGGCCTAAGACCTTGTGTGGAGTCGGCGCCCGAACTTGAGGATTCCTCTCCAGAGCTGACATGGATCTTGGGGAACTTCTGGAGTCTCCCCAGGGGAGTCAGTCCTCGTCTCGAGTGGGGGCATGCACGTGCGCTTTCCTCCCGAGCTGTTGCCAGCAGTGTCACGCTTCCCTTCGCGTGGATCAAGGGATCTGTGGATTTCCCTCGAGGTTTTCCAAGAGGCTTTCCCACGAGTCTTTCCCACAGGGCTGTCCCACGTGCCACCGTGGTGTGAGTCGATCCTCGGCTTGAAATTCGAGACAGTGCAGGGAAAACAGGTTTCCCTGGAATGAACTGAGACATCTGGGGGACTCTGTGAATGTGGCACGACCCTGGAGTTGCTCTCCGCCTTTCCTGTGGAGAGCGCCTCCTCCTGAGATGCGACGGGAACTCCGGGAATTCTTTCCCGACCACGCAGGGAAAGGATCCCTCCTCTCGAGCTAGGAGGCAGAAACGGTGCTCCTCTGGATGTGGGCGGGACTCTCGTGCTTCCTCTCGAGTGGAGACGGGTATGTCGGGGAACTTCTTGAGTTGCAGCAAGGGTGTGAAGGACCCTTTGAAAGTTCCAGAGTTTAGGTGTGATTCACCCGAGACGAATCAGCGGAAATGGGCCTCATCTCGCCAGGAGGAGAGAACCTCCTGGATTTTCTCGAGTTGAGGCAGGTGCTCTCGACTTACGACGGGGACCTCAGTGACCCGCTCTGGTGGCCTCAGGAAAGGCCAGTCCCCATGCGAGTTGCTCGGGGGTGTCTCGGGATTCCTCTCCCGTCGATTCCATGGCCTAAGACCTTGTGTGGAGTCAGTGCAGGAAGCTGAGGATTCCTCTCCTCTGCTGACATGGATCTTGGGGTACCTCTGGAGTCTCCCCTGGGGAGTCAGTCCTCGTCTCGATTGGGGGCATACACGTGCACTTTCCTCCCGAGCTGTAGCAGCAGTGTCATTCTTCCCGTCGAGTGGATCAAAGGATCAGTGGCTTTCCCTCGAGGCTTTCCCACTTGGCTTTCCCATAGGGCTGTCTCACGTGCCACCGTGGTGTGAGTCGATCCTCGGCTTGAAAGTCGAGGCAGTGCAGGGAAAACAGGTTACCCTGGAATGGACTGAGACATCTGGGGGACTCTGGGAATTGTGACACGACCCTGGAGTTCCTCTCCTCTTTCCTCTGGAGAGCGCCTCCTCTTGAGATGCGACTGGATGGCCGGGAATTCTTTTCCCAACCACGCAGGGAAAGGCTCCCTCCTCTCCAAGCTATGAGGCAGAAACGGGGTTCCTCTGAATGTGGGTGGGACTCTCGTGCTTTCTCTCGAGTGGAGACAGGAATGTCGGGGAACTTTTTGAGTTTGCAGCAAGGGTGTGAAGGACTCTTTGGAATTTCCTGAGGTTAGGGTGTGATTAGCTCGATACGGCTCAGAGGAAATGGGCCTCATCTCGCCTGGAGCGGAAAACCCTTCTGGATTTTCTCGAGTTGCCAGCAGGTGCTCTCGATGTACGACGGGCTTTTTCAGGGACCCGCTCTGGTGGCCTCAGGAAAGGCCAGTCCCCATGCGAGTTGCTCGGGGGCCTCTCGGGATTTCCTCTCCCGTCGATGCCGGGGCCTAAGACCTTGGTGTGGAGTCGGTGCAGGAAACTGAGGATTCCTCTCCAGTGCTGACATGGATCTTGGGGTACTTCTGGTGTCTCCCCAGGGGAGTAAGTCCTCGTCTCAAGTGGGGACATGCCCGTGCGCTTTCCTCCCGAGCTGTAGCAGCAGTGTCATGCTTCAATTCGAGTGGATCAAAGGGTTCTGTGGTTTTCCCTAGAGGCTTTCCCAGGAGGCTTTCCCACGACGCTTCCCACACGGCTGTCCCTGGTGCCGCCGTGGTGTGAGTCGATCCTCGGCTTGAAAGTCGAGGTAGTGCAGGGAATGGATTGAGACAACTGGGGGGACTCTGGGAATGGTGGCCAGACTCTAGAGTTCCTCTCAACTTTTCTGTGGAGAGCGCTCTCTCTTGAGATGCGACGGGAACGCCCGGGAATTCTTTCCCGACCACGCAGGGAAATGATCCCTCCTCTCTAGCTATGAGGCGGAATCGGGCTCCTGTAGATGTGGGCGGGACTCTCGTGCTTCCTCTCGAGTGGAGACGGGTATGTCGGGGGAACTTCTTGAGTTGCAGCAAGGTGTGAAGGACCTTTGGAAGTTCCAGAGGTGAGGTGTGATTAGCTTCGAGATTCCTCAGCGGAAATGGGCCTCATGTCGCCTGGAGTGGAGACCCTCCTGGATTTTCTCGAGTTGCGGCAGGTGCTCGCGACTTCCGACGGGGACTTCAGGGACCCGCTCTGGTGTCTTCAGGAAAAGCCAGTCCCCATGCAAGTTTCTCTCGGGGGCCTCTCGGAATTTCTCTCCCGTCGATGCTGGGGCCTAAGACCCTTGTGTCGAGTCGGTACCGGAACCTGAGATTTCCTCTCCTGTGCTGACATGGAACTTAGGGTACTTCTGGAGCATCCCCAGGGAGTCAGACCTCATCTCGAGAGGGGGCATTCACGAACGCTTTCCTCCCGGGCTGTAGCATCAGTGTCATGCTTCCCATCGAGTGGATCAAGGAATTAGTGTCTTTCCCTCGAGTCTTATCCACAGTGCTGTCCCACGTTCCACCGTGATGTGATTCGATCCTCGGCTTTGAAAGTCGAGGTAGTGCAGGGAAAACAGGTTTCCCTGGAATGGACTGAGACATC
>NW_017213652.1:0-15429 GCF_001704415.2 Capra hircus | reverse complement strand
CGTGGGAAAGCCTCGTGGGAAAGCCTCGAGGAAAGCCACAGATCCCTTGATCCACTCGACGGGAAGCGTGCATGCCCCACTCGAGAGACGAGGACTGACTCCCCTGGGGAGACTCCAGATGTACCCCAAGATCTATGTCAGCACTGGAGAGGAAACCTCAGGTTCCGGCACCAACTCCACACAAGGTCTTAGGCCCGGCATCGACGGGAGAGGAATCCCGAGAGGCCCCCGACAACTCGCATGGGGACTGGCCTTTCCTGAGGCCACCAGAGCGGGTTGTCTTGAGTTGTATAAGCAAACCTGTTCCTTCCAAATAGAGGCTTGCAATCACACCCGCGGTGGTTGCCTCTTCTTCCCCGAGGAAGTCTTTCTTTCCCCACATGCTGTGAACTCCCTGTCCCAACCTCCAAGAATAGCGCTTCTTGCCATTCCTTTCTTAGAGGCAGTTATCCCTGAGCTTGGGGCCGTAGTGAGTAGCCCCACACTCACAGGGAAAGGCAAAGACTCCTCCATACATCTCCTCTATCCCCTTTGCTCGGGAGGAGAGCTCTAGTGAGCCTAGGTCTTTCAGGAAAATTCTTGGCTTGGACAGGATCTCACCCTGTTTGTCAACCTGCATACCCAACCAGGGCCACAGAGCACCTGTTTCAGTAAAGTGGGCCCTGAAAGTGTGCAGCCTAGCAAGAGCTTGAAAATCCATTCATTTGCTGTTTTTGTACCTCTGACAGAGCGAGCTTGGCTCCACCCTTTGGCAGTGAGGAGAAAAGAGGCATGACACCCTCCCCAAGGGGACATGGGGCCTACTTCGAGAGGAAAGGCCCCTTGTGGAGTTGAGGCCGGGAAGGCGCACAGTCGTGTCAAACACACTCCACTGCTGGCTTCTTCATGGGCTATCAGCTAGGAATGTCTTTGCAATGATCACAAAGGGAAGGGGAGATACAGGGCCCTACCTCAGGACCTCCGGTGCTCTGAGCAAATCTGGAGGTCTAGCGTTGTTGGTCAAGGTCAAGGTCAAGTTCAAGTTCAAAGTCAAGTTCAAGTTCAAGTTCAAGGTCAGGGTCAAGTCAAGTTCAAGGTGAAGGTCAAGTTCAAGGTCAAGTTCAAGGTCAAGCAAGCAAGGGTCAAGTTCAAGGTCAAGTTCAAGGGCAAGGGCAAGTTAAGGCCAAGTCCAAGGGCAAGGGCAAGGGCAACGCCAAGGGCAAGGCCAAGGCCCAGGCCAAGGCAAAGGCCAACGCCCCCAAAGCGAAGCCCAAACCCGGTAACGCCTGACAGAAGGCAGAAGCCACTAGGCCCCTGTGCAGAGGAAGCCACTGAAGGCAGCAAGGCCACAGAGCTCCCCGACTCCCATTCCCACAGGAAGATGTGAGGATAAAGGGCCTCATCCCAAAACAGCACCCGCTCCAACCACCTCCCAACCCCGGCCCTCGCCCCCTCAGCGCGCCCCCTGAAACAACACTGTCTTCCCAGAAAAGAGAACGGAGAAGCCATGTGTGTGCCAAAGGAGCAAGATGAACGAACGATGCCACGCCCTCCGACTTTGGGCACACCTGACGCCTAGGAACCCCGGCCTGGGAGATGGGTCCCCACCAGTACTCGGACGGGGGGCGGGTCGACACGTTGGCCGAGAGCCTTTGCCCGGGCCACCCGCAAATCCCCTGAGACGTGATCCGACCCCAGGGACCGAGGGCAAACGTACCGCTTGAGGTGCTGGAGGAGCCGGACAAAGCCATGGTGGGAGAGGCACACGGGCACGCTGCAGACTGCTGGCCGAGTGGGCGGGGACCAAGCAGCTCAGGACTCTGGAGAGCGGGAGGCGGCTCCGCCCCCATTGACGTCAATAGGGTTTGGGTGGGTAGATGGAGGGTGCCGCCCCTGGCCTCTTTCCAAGCAGAGACCCTGGACGGAGTCCCGTGGAGCGAGTGGGCTTTTCCCGGGCATGGCTGTGGCCCGGACTGCCAAGATCCTCGTCGGGGTGGGCGGGCACTTCGGGGGCTTTGGTTTGTGGCCCTGCCTCGCCGAGGGGGTGGGATCAACCCAGGGTGGATCAATCAGGGGCCCTCAGCAGTGCCAAGGGAGCTCACCACCTAGGAAACGCCCCTAGGTCCCTTTGAACTGGCCGCCCACGCCCCCTTCCCCAGCCTGCCTTGCTCTGGGGTTTCCCGCCTTTTCACATTCCACAAGTCCCTGGGCCTTGACTGTTCCCCGCTGGGTCATCCAAGGCATTCCAGGACACCGGACGCTCTCTCCAGTGCCTCCACCTAGATCCCTCGCTGTCCTCGCCTCCGTTTCCCCCCTGCCCCCTCCCCAACTCCTCCGTGGGCTCTTGGCATCCTTTCCCTACAGCAGTCCCAGAGCGCCACCCCCGAGGGCTGTGAGTTGCCTGGAGCCCAAGGCTTCGGCCAGAGACCTGAGGGGCCAGCCTCTGGACTGACAGCTAATGCCATTTGGGGCTTTTCTCATGTGGAGCCTAAGGCCCGCAACTCCACTGGCAACCCTCCAGCGCGAGTGCCCTGCGAAACCCGCCCAAGGGGACAGTGTACCCCCTACTGTGGGGAAGGAGGTTCCTGTTTTCTCTGCACTGCTTCGACTTTAACGCCGAGGATCGACTCACACAATGGTGGCACGTGGAATAGCACTGTGGGAAAGCCCCACGGGAAAGACTCGAGGGAAACCACAGATCCCTTGATCCACGAGACGGGAAGCGTGACACTGCTGCTATAGCTCGGGAGGAAAGCGCACGTGCATGCCCCTACTCGAGACGAGGACTGACTCCCCTGGGGAGACTCCAGAAATACCCCAAGATCCATGTCAGCACTGGAGAGGAATGCTCAGGTTCCGGCACAGTCTCCACACAAGGTCTAGACCCCGGAATCTATGGAAGAGGAATCCCGAGAGGCCCCAGAGCAATTCGCATGGGGACTGGCCTTTCCTGAGGCCACCAGAGCGGGTCCCTGAGGTCCCCATCGTAAGTCGAGAGCACCTGCCGCAACTCGAGAAAATACAGGAGGTTCTCCCCTCCAGGCGAGATGAGGCCCATTTCCGCTGAGGCGTCTGGAGGCTAATCACATCTAACATCTGGAACTTCCAAAGGGTCCTTCACACCCTTACTGCAACTCAAGAAGTTCCTCGAAATACCGGTCTCCACTGGAGAGGAAGCACGAGAGTCCCGCCCACATCCAGCGGAGACCCGTTTCCGCCTCCTAGCCCGAGAGGAGGGATCCTTTCCCTGCGTGGTCGGGAAAGAATTCCCGGCGTTCCCGGTCGCATCTCAAGAGGAGGCGCTCTCCACAGGAATGGCGAGAGGAACTCCAGGTCGTGCCACCATTCCCAGAGTCCCCCAGATGTCTCAGTCCATTCCAGGGAAACCTGTTTTCCCTGCACTGCCTCGACTTTCAAGCCGAGGATCGACTCACACCACGGTGGCACGTGGGACAGTCCCTGTGGGAAAGCCTCGGGGGAAAGCCAGGAGGGAAGCCACAGATCCCTTGATCCACGGGAAGAGAAGCATGACACTGCTGCTACAGATCGGGAGGAAATCGCACGTGCATGGCCCCACTCGAGATGAGGACTGACTCCCCTGGGGAGACTCCAGAAGTACCCCAAGATCCATGTCAGTACTGGAGAGGAATCCTCAGGTTCCGGCCCCGACTCCACACAAGGTCTTTGGCCCCGGCATCGAAGGGAGAGGAATCCTGAGAGGCCCTGTAGCAACTCGCATGGGGACTGGCCTTTCCTGAGGTCACCAGAGCGGGTCCCTGAGGTCTCCGTTGTAACTCGAGAGCACCTGCCGCAACTCGAGAAAATCCAAGAGGTTCTCCCCTCCAGGCGAGATGAGGCCCATTTCCGCTCAGGCGTCTCGAGGCTAAGAACAACTAACCTCTGGAATGTCGAAAGTGTCCTTCACAACCTAGTTGCAAGTCAAGAAGTTCTCCGACATACCCGTCTCCACTCGAGATGGAAGCACGAGGGTCCCGCCCGCTTCCAGAGGAGCCCCGTTTCCGCCTCGCAGCTGGACATGAGGGATCCTTTCCCTGCTTGTTCGGGAAAGAATTTCCGGCATTCCCATCGCATCTCAAGAGGAGGCACTCTCCACAGGAAATGCGAGAGGAATTCCAGGGTCTTGTCACCATTCCAAGAGGCCCTCAGATGCCTCATTTCATTCCAGAGGAACCTGTTTTCCCTGCAATGCCTCGGCTTTGACGCCGAGGATCGACTCCCACCACGGTGGCACTTGGGACAGCCCTGTGGGAAAGCATCGTGGGAAAGCCTCGTGGGAAAGCCTGGAGGGAAATCCACAGATCCCTTGATCCACGCGAAGGGAAGCATGACACTGCTGCTACAGCTCGGAAGGAAAGTGCAGGTGCATGAGCCCACTAGAGACGAGGACTGTCTCCCCTGTGGAGACTGCAGAAGTACCTCAAGATCCATGTCAGCACTGCAGAGGCATCCTCAGGCTCCGGCCCCAACTCCACACAAGGTGTTAAGCCCCAGCATCGACGGGAGAGAAATCTGGAGTGTCCCCCTAGCAACTCGCATTGGTACTGGCCTTTCCTGATGACACCATACGGGTCCCGGAGGGCCCCGTCATAAGTCGAGAGCACCTGCCGCAACTCGAGAAAATCCAGGAGGTTCTCCCCTCCAGTCGAAATGAGGCCCATTTCCGCTGAGGCGTCTAGAGGCTATTCACATCTAACCTCTGGAAATTCCAAAGAGTCCTTCACACCCTTGCTGCAACTCAAGAAGTTCCCCAACATACCCGTCTCCACTCCAGAGGAAGCATGAGGGTCCCGCCGACATCCAGAGGAGCCCCGTTTCTGCCTTGTAGCTCGAGATGAGGGATCCTTTCCCTGCGTGGTCCGGAAAGAATTCCCAGCGTTCCTGTCCATTCTCAAGAGAAGACCCTTTCCACAGGAAAGGCGAGAGGAACTCCAGGGTCGTGCCACCATTCCCAGAGTCCCCCAGATGTCTCAGTCCTTTCCAGAGGAACCTGTTTTCCCTGCACTGCCTCGACTTTCACGCCGAGGATCGATTCACTCCACAGTGGCATGTGGGACAGCCCTGTGGGAAAGCCTCGAGGGAAAGCCTCGTGGGAAAGCCTTGAGGGGAAAGCCACAGATCCCTTGATCCATGCGACGGGAAGCGTGACTCTGCTACTACAGCTCGGGAGGAAAGCGCTCGTGCATTCCCTGACTCGAGCCGAGGACTAACTCCCCCGTGGAGACTCCAGAAGTACCCTCAGATAAATGTCAGCACTGGAGAGGAATCCTCAGGTTCTGACACTGACTCGACACAAGGTCTTAGGCCCCGGCATCAACGGGAGAGGAATCCCAAGAGGCCCCCTAGCAGCTCGCATGGGGACTGGCCTTTCCTTAGGCCACCAGATCGGGTCCCTGAGGTCCCCGTCGTAAGTAGAGAGCACCTGCCGCAATTCAAGGAAATCCAGGAGGTTTTCCCCTCCAGGCGAGATGAGGCCCGTTTCCATTGAAGGCATATCGAGGCTAATCACAGCGAAATTCTGGAACGTCCAAAGGGTCCTTCACACCCTTGCTGCAACTCAAGATGTTCCCCGACATACCCGTTCCCACCCGAGAGGAAACACGAGGATTGTGCCCACATAGAGAGGAGCCCCATTTCCCCCTCGTACCTCGAGATGAGGCATCCTTTCCCCGCCTCCTCGGGAAAGATTTCCTGGCGTTCCCGATGCATCTCAAGAGGAGGAGCTCTCCACAGGAAAGGCGAGAGGAACTCCAGTGTCGTGCCATCATTCCAAGAGTCCCCCAGATGTCTCAGTCCATTTCAGAGGAACCTGTTTCCCTGCACTGCCTCGACTTTCACGCCGAGGATCGACTCACACCACGGTGGCACGTGGGACAGCCCTGTGGGAATGCCTCCTGGGAAAGCCACGTGGGAAAGCCTGGAGGGAGAACCACAGATCCCTTCATACACTCGACGGTGCCGGCGTCCAGCCCCGGTGGATCCAGGGAATTCTAAGGGTGGACGGTGTTGGCATGGTAAGACTTCTTTATTTATTAATATAAGATTCGATTAAGAAACTGTAGTGTAGTAGGAAGATTAAGTGGAGGAAGAGGGCTGAATAGCTTGGTGTACGGGGAAGGCCAATAAAATTCCAGAGAAGGAATTTGCACCATCTACTTTGGGACACCGGCGCCCGCTCTAGTATCTAAGGGTGCCTCGCCTTAAGCTTCCTTTCGTGCGGGTCTTAACAGCCAGGGCAAGTAAGTAACCTGGCGAGCCTCCGCGCCCCAGGTGGAGATTCAGCCTGAAGTTAAAGAGCAGAGAGAGGGAAGGGAGAGAAGAAAAGAGAGAGAAAAACACGGGGGGAGCCAGATTCCCAAGAAACCAGGCCGAGAGACTAGTTCGAGAAGCTGGCCCGAGAAACTGGCCCCCCTCCTTTATTGTTCAGAAGGCCTTTGATACACAGAGATCAATGGTAACACAAAATTATGTAGCGTTCGCAACCCAGATTCTTTCTGTATATCATTTTGTATACAAAAGGTCTCAGGTGATTTACATTATCTTCTGGCCAAGAGGCTTGTTAACACTTTTTGGCTCTCTTCCTTAATGAATGTTAATTTTGTTTCCCCTGAAGTGTTTTTTTTTTTTTTTAGTCTGCATCTCCTTAAAGCATTAAAGTTACATCTCTATAGAACAAACTTGCCGTGGGATATAACAAAGAAGGTACTTAACTCAAAGATCTAATGTTGCTAATACCAGGTCTACTACTTGTTTTTCTATACGCCAACTATATCTAAAAATAAAGGATATGAAAATTTGGCAGCAAGCATTGACTCAACAAATGAAACTTTTCATCAGTCCTATTCTAAAGATTTAGACTCTTCAGAAGCCCCTACATTCCTAGGATGTTTTAAGCTTCCTTTGCCTCCTGCGGTCAGCAGGCCTCAAACAATCACATGCGCAGCTGTATGAGTCCTGCAGGCAGGCTAGAAAGCCATCAGAGGGGTTTTTAATTGAAACACTCTTTCAAATGAAGAAGACTAAAGCCCTGAATTGACATTTTCCAGAAAATGTCAGAAGAGTGGAAAAGCAGAGCACAAAAGCCGGCAGATTTTTGTTGGGGTACATGCTTAGGAATTTCCAGAGGGGTCCCTGAAGTCTGAGCACGCCTTGCGCATGTCAGCTTCCTTCCTCATGACCTTGTCACGGGCGGGCTTCTTCACACTGGCTCCCGGCACGACGGGAAGCGTGACACTGCTGCTACAGCACGGGAGGAAAGCACCATTGCATGCCCCCATTCGAGCCGAGGACTAACTCTCCTGGGGAGATTCAAAAATAACCCCAAGATCTATGTCAGTCATGGAGAGGAATCCTCAGGTTCCGGCACAGACTCCACACAAGATATTAGGTCCCGGCATCCACGGGAGAGGAATCCCGGCAGGCTCCCAAGCAACTCGCATGGGGACTGGCATTTACTAAGGTCACCAGAGCGGGTCCCTGAGGTCCCCGTCGGAAGACGAGAGCACCTGCCCCAACTCGAGAAAATCAAGGAGGCTCTCCCCTCCAAGCCAGATGAGGCCTATTTCCACTGAGGCGTCTCGAGGCTAATCACACCTAACCTCTGGAACTTCCAAAGGGTCCTTCACACCCTTGCTGCAACTCAAAAAGTTCCCCAACATACCCATCTCCACTTGAGAGGAAGCACGAGGATCCCGCCCACATCCAGAGGAGCCCCGTTTCCACCTCGTAGCTAGAGGAGTGATCCTATCCCTGCTTGGCTGGGAAATAATTCCCGGTGTTCCCGTCGCATCTCAAGAGGAGGCGCTCTCCACAGTAAAACCGAGAGGAGCACCATGGTCGTTCCACCATTCCCAGAGTCCCCCAGATGTCTCAGTTCATTCCAGGGAAACCTCTTTTCCCTGCACTGCCTCGACTTTCAAGCCGAGGATCGACTCACACCACGGTGGCACGTGGGACAGCCCTGTGGGAAGCCTCGTGGGAAAGCCACAGATCACTTGATCCACGCGAAGGGGAGCATGACACTGCTGCTACAGCTCGGGAGGAAAGTGCACGTGCATGCCCCCAATCGCGACGAAGACTGACTCCCCTGGGGAGACTCCAGAAGTACCCCAAGATCCATGTCAGCACTGGAGAGGAATCCTCAGGTTCCGGCACTGACTCCACACAAGGTCTTATGCCGGGGTCCAGCACCGGTGGATCCAGGGAATTCGAAGGGTGGACGGCGTTGGCGTGGAAAGACTTGTTTATTTATTAATGTAAGATGAGATTAGGAAACCATAGTGTAGTAAGAAGATTAAGTGGAGGAAGAGGGCTGAATAGCTTGGTTTACGCAGAAGGCCAATAAAATTCCAGACAAGGAATTTGCACCACCTACGTTGGGCCACCGGCGCCCGCTTGAATATCTAAGGGTGCCTCGCCTTAAGCTCCCTTTCGTGTGGGTCTTAACAGCCAGGGCAAGTAAGTAGACCTGGCGAGCCTCCGCACTCCAGGTGGAGATTCAGCCTGAAGTTAAAGTAAAGAGCAGAGAGAAGGAAAGGTAGAGAAGAAGAAAGAGAGAGAAAGACACGGGGGGAGCCAGAGTCCCAAGAAACCAGGCTGAGAGACTAGTTCGAGAAGCTGGTCCAAGAAACTGGCCCCCGGCCCCTGGCCTCCTCCTTTATTGTTCAGAAGGCCTTTTATACTTTTGATAAAACATGGAGATCAATGGATAACACAAAATTATGTAGCGTTCACAACCCAGATTCTTACTGTATATCATTTTGTATACAAAAGGTCTCAGGTGATTTACATTATCTTCTGGCCAAGAGGCTTGTTAACACTTTTTGGCTCTCTTCCTTAATGAATGTTAATTTTGTTTCCCCTGAAGTGTTTTTTCTTTAATCTGCATCTCCTTAAAGCATTAAAGTTACATCTC
The DNA here is from genome assembly GCF_001704415.2 of Capra hircus. Taxonomy (NCBI): domain Eukaryota; kingdom Metazoa; phylum Chordata; class Mammalia; order Artiodactyla; family Bovidae; genus Capra; species Capra hircus. The sequence goes on along the minus strand of NW_017213652.1, from coordinate 6,518 downwards.
TATAGAACAAAGGTGCAGTGGGTTATAACAAAGAAGCTACTTAACTCAAAGATCTAATGTTGCTAATACCAGGTCTACTACTTGTTTTTCTATATACCAACTATATCTAAAAATAAAGGATATGAAAATTTGGCAGCAAGCATTGACCCCAAAAAATGAAACTTTTAATCAGTCCCTATTCTAAAGATTTTGACTCCTGAAAGCTCCTGCATTCCTAGGATGTTTTAAGCTTCCTGTGCCTCCTGCGGTCAGGAGGCCTCAAACAATCACAAGCGCAGCTGTACGAGTCCTACAGGCAGGCTAGAAAGCCATCAGAGGGTTTTTGGATTGAAACACTCTTTCAAATGCAGAAGACTAACGCGCTGAATTGACTTTTTCCAGAAAAGGTCAGAAGAGTGAAAAAGCAGAGCACAAAAACCGGCAGATTTTTTGTTGGGGTACATGCTTAAAAATTTCCAGAGGGGTCCCTGAAGTCTGAGCACGCCTTGCATATGTCAGCTTCCTTCCTCATAACCTTGTCACTGGCGTGCTTCCTCACACTGGCTCCCGGCAGTCTTAGGCCCCGGCATCGACGGGAGAGGAATCCTGAGAGGCCCCCGAGCAACTCGCATGGGGACTGGCCTTTCCTGAGGCCACCAGAGGGGGTCCCTGAGGTCCCCGTCGTAAGTTGAGAGCACCTGCCGCAACTCGAGAAAATCCAGGAGGTTCTCCCCTCCAGGCGAGGTGAGGCCCATTTCCGGCTGAGGCGTCTCGAGGCTAATCACACCTTTCCTCTGGAACTTCCAAAGGGTCCTTCACACCCTTGCTGCAACTCAAGAAGTTCCGCGACATACCCGGCTCAACTCGAGAGGAAGCACGAGAGTCCCGCCCTCATCCAGAGGAGCCCCGTTTCCGCCTCCTAGCTCGAGAGGAGGGATCCTTCCCCTGCGTGGTCGGGAAAGAATTCCCGGCGTTTCCGTCGCATCTCAAGAGGAGGCGCTCTCCACAGGAAAGGCGAGAGGAACTCCAGGGTCGTGCCACCATTCCCAGAGTCCCCAGATGTCTCAGTCCATTCCAGGGAAACCTGTTTCCCTGCACTGCCTCGACTTTCAAGCCGAGGATTGACTCACAACCACGGTGGCACGTGGGACAGCCCTGTGGGAAAGCCTCCTGGGCAAGCCTCGAGGAAAAGCCACAGATCCCTTGATCCACGCGAAGGGAAGCGTGACACTGCTGCTACAGCTCGAGAGGAAATCGCACGTGAATGTCCCAATTCGAGACAAGGACTGACTCCCCTGGGGAGACTCCAGAAATACCCTAAGATCCATGTCAGCACGCGGAGAGGAATCCTCAGGTTCCGGCACCGACTCCACACAAGGTGTTAGGCCCCGGCATCGACAGGAGAGGAATCCCGAGATGCCGGCCGACCAACTCGCTGGGGACTGTCCTTTCCTGAGGCCACCAGAGCGGGTCCTGAGGTCCCCGTCATAAGTCGAGAGCACCTGCCGCAACTCGAGAAATCCAGGAGGTTCTCCCATCCAGGCGAGATTAGGCCCATTTCCGCGGCGGCGTCTCGAGGCTAATCACACCTAACCTCTGGAACTTCCAAAGGGTCCTTCACACCCTTGCTGCAAGTCAAGAAGTTCCCCGACATACCCATCTCCACTCGAGAGGAATCACGAGAGTCCCTCCCTCATCCAGAGGAGCGCCGTTTCCGCCTCCTAGCTCGAGAGGAGGGTATCTTTCCCTGCGTGGTCGGGAAAGAATGTCCGGCATTCCCGTCGCATCTCAAGACTAGGTGCTCTCCAGAGGAAAGGCGAGAGGAACTCCAGGGTCGTGCCACCATTCCCAGAGTACCCCAGATGTCTCAGTCCATTTAGGGAAACCTGTTTTCCCTGCACTGCCTCGACTTTCAAAGCCGAGGATCGACTCACACCACGGTGGCACGTGGGACAGCCCTGTGGGAAAGCATCCTGGGAAAGCCTCGAGGGAAAGCCACAGATCCCTTGATCCACGCGAAGGGAAGCGTGACACTGCTGCTACAGCTCGAGAGGAAATCGCACGTGCATGCCCAATTCGAGACGAAGACTGACTCCACTGGGGAGACTCCAGAAATACCCTAAGATCCATGTCAGCACCGGAGAGGAATCCTCAGGTTCCGGCACCGACTCCACACAAGGTCTTAGGCCCCGGCATCGACCGGAAAGGAATCCCGAGAGGCCCCCGAGAAACTGCATGGGGAATGGCCTTTCCTGAGGCCACCAGAGCGGGTCCCTGAGGTCCCAGTCGTAAGTCGAGAGTACCTGCCGCAAACTCGGAGAAAATCCAGGAGGTTCTCCCTCCAGGGAGATGAGGCCCATTTCCGCTGAGGCGTCTCGAGGCTAATCACACCTAACCTCTTGAACTTCCAAAGGTTCCTTCACACCCTTGCTGCAACTCAAGAAGTCCCCGACATACCCGTCTCCACTCGAGAGGAAGCACGAGAGTCTCGCCCACATCCAGAGGTGCCCCGTTTCCGCCTCCTAGTTCTAAGGAGTCATCCTTTCCCTGCGTGGTTGGAAAGAAATCCCGGCGTTTCCGTCACATCTTAAGAGGAGGCGCTCTCCACAGGAAAGGCGAGAGGAACTCCAGGGTCGTGCCACCATTCCCATAGTCCTCCAGATGTCTCCGTCCATTCCAGGGAAACCTGTTTTCCCTGCACTGCGTCGACTTTCCAGTCGAGGATCGACTCACACCACGGTGGAACTTGGACAGCACTGTGGATAAGACTCGAGGGAAAGCCACTAATCCCTTGATCCACTCGATGGGAAGCATGACACTGCTGCTACAGCCCGGGAGGAAAGCGCACGTTCATGCCCCACACAAGACGACGACTAACTCCCCTGGGGAGACTCCAGAAGTACCCAAGATCCATTTCCACACTGGAGAGGAATCCTCAGGTTCCGGCACCGACTCCACACAAGGTCTTAGGCCCCGGCATCGAAGGGAGAGGAATCCTGAGAGGCCCCGAGCAACTCGCATGGCGCCTGGCCTTTCCTGACGCCACCAGAGCGGGTCCCTGAGGTCCCCGTCGTAAGTCGAGAGCACCTGCCGCAACTCGAGAAAATCCATTAGGTTCTCCCCTCCAGGCGAGATGAGGCCCATTTCCACTGAGGCGTCTCGACGCTAATCACACCTAACGTCTGGAACTTCCAAAGGGTCCTTCACACCCTAGCTGCAACTCAAGAGGTTCCACGAGAGACCCGTCGCCACTCCATAGGAATCAACAGGGTACCACCCACATCCAGAGGAGCCCCAATTCCCCCTCCTGGCTCAAGATGAGGGATCCTTTCCCTGATTGGCCGGGAAAAATTCCTGTCGTACCTGTCGCATCTCAAGAGGAGGCACGCTCCACAAGAAAGGTGAGAGGAACTCCAGGGTCGTTCCACCATTCCAAGAGTCCCCCAGATGTCTCAGTCCTTTCCAGAGGAACTTGTTTACCCTGCACTGCCTCGACGTTCACGGGGAGGACCGACTCACACGATGGTGACACGTGGGACAGCCTTGTGGGAAAGCCTCGTGGGAAAGCCTCGTGGGAAAGCCTCGAGGGAAAGCCACAGATCCCTTGATCCAAGCGAAGGGAAGCGAGACAGTTCTGCTACAGCTCGGGGAGGAAAGCGAACGTGCATGCCCCCACTCGAGACGAGGACTAACTCCCCTGGGGAGTCTCCAGAAGTACCGCAAGATGCATTTCAGCACTGGAGAGGAATCCTCAGGTTCCGGCACCGACTCCACACAAGGTCTTAGGCCCCGGCGTCGAAGGGAGAGGAATCCCGAGAGGCCCCCGAGCACTCGCATGGGGACTGGCCTTTCCTGAGGACACCAGAGCGGGTCCCTGAGGTCCCCGTCGTAAGTCGAAAGCACCAGCCGCAACTCGAGAAAATCCAGGAGGTTCTCCCCTCCAGGCGAGATGAGGCCCTTTTCCTCTGAGGCGTCTGGAGGCTAATCATACCTAACCTCTGGAACTTCCAAAGGGTCCTTCACACACTTGCTACAACTCAAGAAGTTCCCCAACATACCTGACTCCACTCGAGAGGAAGCACGAGAGTCCCGCCCACATGCAGAGGAGCCCCGTTTCCGCCTCGTACCTCGCGGTCAGGTATCCTTTCCTTGTATGTTCCGGAAAGAATTCCCGGTGTTCCCGTCGCATCTCATGAGGAGGCGCTCTCCACAGGAAAGGCGAGAGAAACTCCAGTGTTGTGCCATCATTCCAAGAGTCCCCCAGATATCTCAGTGTGCCGGTGTCCAGCCCCGCTGCATCCAGGGAATTCGACGGATGGACGGCGTTGACGTGGAAAGTCTTGTGTATTTATTAATGTAAGATTAGATAAAGAAATTATAGGGTAGTAAGAAGACTAACTGGAGGAAAAAGGTTGAATAGCTAGGTTTACGCGGAAGGCCAATAAAATTCCCGACAAGGAATTTTCTGGCGGACTCTGGGAATGGTGGCACGACCCTCGAGTTCATCTTGCCTTTCCTGTGGAGAGCGCCTCCTCTTGAGATGCGACGGGAACGCCGGGAACTCTTTCGCGACCACGCAGGGAAAGGATCCCTCCTCTCGAGCTAGGAGGCGGAAACGTGGCTCCTCTGGATGTGGGCGGGATTCTCGTGCTTCCTCGAGAGTGGAGACGGGTATGTCGGGGAACTTCTTGAGTTGCAGCAAGGGTGTGAAGGACCCTTTGGAAGTTCCAGAGGTTAGGGGTGATTAGTCTCGAGACGCCTCAGCGGAAATGGGCATCTCGCCTGGAGGGGAGAACCTCCTGGATTTTCTCGAGTTGCGGCAGGTGCTTTCGACTTACGACGGGGACCTCAGGGACCCGCTCTGGTGGCCTCAGGAAAGGCCAGTCCCCATGCGAGTTGCTCGGGGCCTCTCGGGATTCCTCTCCCCACGATGCCGGGGCCTAAGATCTTGTGTGGAGTCGGTGCCGGAACCTGAGGATTCCTCTCCAGTGCTGACATGGATCTTGGGGTACTTCTGGAGTCTCTAGAGGGAGTCAGTCCTCGTCTCGAGTGGGGGCATGCACGTGCGTTTTCCTCCCGAGCTGTAGCAGCAGTGTCAGGCTTCCCTTCTCGTGGATCAAGGGATCTGTGGCTTTCCCTCGAGGCTTTCCCCAGGCTTTCCCACGAGGCTTTCCACTGGCTGTCCCACGTGCCACCGTGGTGTGAGTCGATCCTCGGCTTGAAAGTCGAGGCAGTGAATGGAAAACAGGTTTCCCTGGAATGGACTGAGACATCTGGGGGACTCTGGGAATGGTGGCACGACCCTGGTGTTCCTCTCGCCTTTCCTGTGGAGAGCGCCTCCTCTTGAGATGCGACGGGAACGCGAGGAATTCTTTCCCACCAAGCAGGAAAGGATCCTCCTTTCGAGCCAGGAGGTGGAAACGGGGCTCCTGTGGATGTGGGTGGAACTCTCGTGCTTCCTCTCGAGTGGAGACAGGTATGTCGGGGAACTTCTTGAGTTGCAGCAAGGGTTTTGAAGGACCCTTTGGAGGATCCAGAGGTTTGGTGTGATTAGCCTCGAGAAGCCTCAGCGGAAATGGGCCTCATCTCGCCTGGAGGGGAGAACCTCTGGATTTTCTCGAGTTGCGGCAGGCGCTCTCGACTTACGATGGGGACCTCAGGGAACCGCTCTGGTGGCCTCAGGATAGGCCAGTCCCCATGCGAGTTGCTCGGGGGCCTCTCGGGATTCCTCTCCCGTCGATACCGGGCCTAAGATCTTGTGTGGAGTCGGTTCCGGAACCTGAGGATTCCTCTCCAGTGCTGAAATGGATCTTGGGGAACTTCTGGACTCTCCTCAGTGGAGTCAGTCGTCGTCTCGAGTGGGGGCATACAAGTGCGCTTTTCTCTCGAGCTGTAGCAGCAGTGTAACGCTTCCCTTCTCGTGGATCAAGGGATCTGTGGCTTTCCCTCGAGGCTTTCCCACGAGGCTTTCCCAGGAGGCTTTCCCACAGGGCTGTCCCACGGGGCACCGTGGTGTGAGTCGATCCTCTGCTTGAAAGTCGAAACAGTGCAGGGAAAACAGTTTTCCCTGGAATGGACTTAAACATCTGGAGGACTCTGGGAATGGTGGCATGACCCTGGAGTTCCTCTCGCGTTTCCCGTGGAGAGTGCCTCCTCTTGAGATTCGACGGGAATGCCGGGAATTCTTTCCCGACCACGCAGGGAAAGGATCGCTCCTCTCGAGCTAGGAGGCGGAAAAGGGGCTCCTCTGGATGTGGGCGGGACATTCGTGCTTCCTCTCGAGTGGAGACGGGTATGTAGGGGAACTTCCTGAGTTGCACAAGGGTGTGAAGGACCCTTTGGAAGTTCCAGAGGTTAGGTGTGATTAGCCTTGAGACGCCTCAGTGGAAATGGGCCTCATCTCTCCTGGAGGGGAGAACCTCCTGGATTTTCTCGAGTTGCGGCAGGTGCTCTCGACTTAGGTCGGGACCTCAGAGACCCGCTCTGGTGGCCTCAGGAAAGGCCAGTCCCATGCGAGTTGCTCGTGGGGGCCTCTCGGT
>NW_017213651.1:0-15430 GCF_001704415.2 Capra hircus | reverse complement strand
AGGAAAGGCGCACGTGCATGCCCCACTCGAAGACGGACTGACTCCCTGGGAGACTGCAGAAGTACCCAAGAACCATGTCAGCACTGGAGAGGAATGCCTCAGTTTCCGGCACAAATCCACACAAGATCTTAGGCCCCGGCATCGACGAAGAGGAATCCGGAGAGGCCCCGGCAACTCGCATGGGACTGGCCTTTCCTGAGGCCACCAGAGCTGGTCCCTGAGGTCCCCGTCGTAAGTCGAGAGCACCTGCCGCAACTCGAGAAAATCCAGGAGGTTCTCCCCTCCAGGCGAGCTGAGACCTATTTCCGCTGAGGCATCTCGAGGCTAATCACACCTTACCTCTGGAACTTCCGAAGGGTCCTTCACACCCCTTGCTGCAACTCAAGAAGTTCCCCGACATACCCGTCTCCACTCGAGAGGAAGCACGAGAGTCCCGCCCACAACCAGAGGAGCCCCGTTTCCACCCTCCTAGCCCAGGAGGAGGGATCCTTTCCCTGCGTGGTCGGGAAAGAATTCCCAGGCGTTCCCGTCGCATCTCAAGAGGAGCGCTCTCCACCAGGAAAAGGCGAGAGAAACTCCAGGGTCGTGCCACCATTCCCAGAGTCCCCTGGATGTCTCAGTCCATTCCAGGGAAACCTGTTTTCCCTGCACTGCCTCGACTTTCAAGCCGAGGATCGACTCACACCACGGTGGCACGTGGGAGAGCCCTGTGGGAAAGCCTCGTGGGAGAGCCTCGTGGGAAAGCCTCGAGGGAAAGACACAAATCCCTTGATCCTCGCGAAGGGAAACGTGACACTCCTGCTACAGCTCGGGAGGAGAGCCCACGTGCATGCCCCCACTCGAGACGAGGACTGACTCCCCTGGGGAGACTCCAGAAGTACCCAAAGATCCATGTCAGCACTGGAGAGGAATCCTCAGGTTCCGGCACTGACTCCACACAAGGTTTAGGCCCCAGCATCTACGGGAGAGGAAACCCGAGAGGCCCCGTGTGCCCCGAGCAACTCGCAAGGGGACTGGCCTTTCCTGAGGCCACCAGAGCGGGTCCCTGAGGTCCCCGTCGTAAGTCGAGAGGCACCTGCCGCAACTCGAGAATCCAGGAGGTTCTCCCCTCCAGGCCAGATGAGGCCCATTTCCACTGAGGCGTCTCGAGGCTAATCACACCTAACCTCTGGATCTTCCAAAGGGTCTTTCACACCCTTGCTGCAACTCAAGAAGTTCCCCGACATACCCGACTCCACTCGAGAGGAAGCACGAGAGTCCCGCCCACATCCAGAGGAGCCCCGTTTCCGCCTCCTAGCTCGAGAGGAGGGATCCTTTCCCTGCGTGTTCGGAAAGAATTCCCGGCGTTCCCGTCGCATCTCAAGTGGAGTCGCTCTCCACAGGAATGGTGAGAGGAACTCCAGGGTCGTGCCACATTCCCAGAGTCCCCCAGATGTGTCAGTCCATTCCAGGGAAACCTGTTTTCCCTGCACTGCCTCGACTTTCAAGCCAAGGATCGACTCACACAGTGGTGGCACGTGGGACAACCCTGCGGGAAAGCCTCGTGGGAAAGCCTCCTGGGAAAGCCTCGAGGGAAAGCCCGTGATCCCTTGATCCACGCGAAGGGAAGCGTGACACTGCTGCTACAGCTCGGGAGGAAAGCGCACGTGCATGCCCCCACTCGAGACGAGGACTGACTCCACTGGGGAGACTCCAGAAGTACCCCAAGATCCATGTCAGCACTGGAGAGGAATCCTCAGGTTCTGGCACTGACTCCACACAAGGTTTTAGGCCCCAGCATCTACGGGAGAGGAAACCCGAGAGCCCCCCGTGTGCCCCCGAGCAACTCGCAGGGGACTGGCCTTTCCTGAGGCCACCAGAGCGGGTCCCTGTGGTCCGCGTCGTAAGTCGAGAGCACCTCCCGCAACGCGAGAAAATCCAGGAGGTTCTCCCTTCCAGGCGAGATGAGGCCCATTTCCGCTGAGGCGTCTCGAGGCTAATCACACCAAACCTCTGGAACTTCCAAATGGTCCTTCACACACTTGCTAAAACTAAAGAATTTCGCCGACATACCCGTCTCCACTCGAGAGGAAGCACGAGAGTCCCGCCCACATCTAGAGGAACTCCGTTTCCGCCTCCTAGCTCGAGAGGAGGGATCCTTTCCCTGCATGTTTGGGAAATAATTCCCGGCGTTCCCGTCGCATCTCAAGAGGAGGCACTCTCCACAGGAAAGCCGAGCGGAACTCCAGGATCGTGCCACCATTCCCAGAGTCCCCCAGATGTCTCAGTTCATTCCAGGGAAACCTGTTTCCCTACACTGCCTCGACTTTCAGGACGAGGATCCACTCACACCACGGTGGCACGTGGGACAGCCCTGTGGGAAAGCCTCGTGTGAAAGCCTCGTGGGAAAGCCTCGAGGGAAAGCCACAGTTGCTTTGATCAACCCGAAGGGAAGTTTGACACTGCTGCTACAGCTCGAGAGGAAAGCGCACGTGCATGCCCCCACTCGAGACGACGACTGACTCCCCTGGGGAGACTCCAGAAGGACCCCAAGATCCCCGTCAGCACTGGAGAGGAATCCTCACGTTCTGGCACCGACTCCACACAAGGTCTTAGGCCACGGCATCGACGGGAGAGGAATCCCGAGAGGCCCCCGAGCAACTCGCATGGGGACTGGCCTTTCCTGAGGCCACCAGAGCGGGTCCCTGAGGTCCCCGTCGTAACGCGAGAACACCTGCACCATCTAGAGAAAATGCAGGAGGTTCTCCCCACCAGGGGAGATGAGGCCCATTTCCTCTGAGGCTTCCCCATGCTAATCACACCTAACCTCTGGATCTTCCAAAGGTTCCTTCACACCCTTGCTGCAACTCAAGAAGTTCCCCGACATACCCGTCTCCACTCAAGAGGAAGCACGAGAGTCCCGTCCAATCCAGAGGAGCCCTTTTTCCGACTCCCAGCTCGAGAAGAGGGATTCTTTCCCTGCGTCGTCGGGAAAGAATTCCCGGCGGTTCCGTCGCATCTCAAGAGGAGGTGCTCTCCACAGGAAAGGCGAGAGGAACTCCAGGGTGGTGCCACCATTCGCAGAGTCCCCCAGATGTCTCAGTCCATTCCACGGAAACCTGTTTTCCCTGCATTTTCTTTGCTTTCAAGCCGAGGATCGAACGACTCACACCACGATGGAACGTGGGACAGCCCTTTGGGAAAGCCTCTTGGGAAAGCCTCGTGGGAAAGCCTCGAGGGAAAGCCCCTGAACCCTTGATCCACGCAAAGGGAATCTCGACACTGCTGCTACAGCTCGGGAGGAAAGCGCACGTGCATGCCCCCACTCGAGACGAGGACTGACTCCCCTGGGGAGACTCCATAAGTACCCCAAGAAGCATGTCAGCACTGAAGAGGAATACTCAGATTCCGGCACCGATGCCACACAAGATCTTAGGCCCCGGCATCCACGGGAGAGGAATCCCGAGAGGCCCCCGAGCAACTCGCATGGGGACTGGCCTTTTCTGAGGCCACCAGAGCGTGTCCCTGAGGTCCCCGACGTGAGTCGAGAGCACCTGTCGCAACTCGAGAAAATCCAGGAGGTTCTCCCCTCCAGGAGAGATGAGGCCCATTTCCACTGAGGCGTCTCGAGGCTAATCAAATCTAACTTCTGGAACTTCCAAAGGGTCTTTCACACTTTTGCTGCAACTCAAGAAGTTCCCCGACATACCCGTCTCCAGTAGAGAGGAAGCTCCATATTCCCGCCCACATCCAGAGGAGCCCCGTTTCCGCCTCCTAGCTCGAGAGGAGGGATCCTTTCCCTGCGTGGTAGGGAATGAATTCAAGGCGTTTCCGACGCATCTCAAGAGGAGGCGCTCTCCCACATGTAAGGGGAGAGGAACTTCAGGGTCGTGTCACCATTCCCAGAGTCCCCCAGAGGTCTCAGTCCATTCCAGGGAAACCTGTTTTCCCTGCACTGCGTCGACTTTCAAGCCGAGTATCGACTCACAACAAGGCGGCACGTGGGACCGCCCTGTGGGAAAGGCTCGTGGGAAAATCACGTGGGAAAGCCTCGAGGGAAAGCCACTGATCCCTTGATCCACGCGAAGGGAAATGCAACACTGCTGCTACAGCTCGGGAGGAAAGCGCACGTGCATGCCCCCACTCGAGACGAGGACTGACTCCCCTGGGGAGACTCCAGAAGTACCCCAAGATCCATGTCAGCACTGGAGAGGAATCCTCAGGTTCAGGCACCAACTCCACACAAGGTCTTAAGCCCCGGCATCGTCGGGAGAGGAATCCCGAGAGGACCCCGAGCAACTCGCATGGGGACTGGCCTTTCCTGAGGCCACTAGAGCGGGTCCCTGAGGTCCCCATCGTAAGTCGAGAGCACCTTCTGCAACTCGAGAAAATCCAGGAGGTTCTCCCCTCCAGGCGACATGAGGCCCATTTCCGCTGAGGCGTCTGGAGGCTAATCACATCTAACATCTGGAACTTCCAAAGATTCCTTCACACCCTTACTGCAACTCAAGAAGTTCCCCGACAAACCGGTCTCCACTCGAGAGGAAGCACGAGAGTCCCGCCCACATCCAGCGGAGACCCTTTTCCGACTCCTAGCTCGAGAGGAGGGATCTTTTCCCTGCGTGGTCGGGAATGAATTCCCGGCGTTCCCGTCGCATCTCAAGAGGAGGCGCTCTCCACAGGAAAGGCGAGAGGGACTCCAGGGTCGTGCCACCATTCCCAGAGTCCCCCAGATGTCTCAGTCCATTCCAGGCAAACCTGTTTTCCCTGCACTGCCTTGACTTTCAAGCCGAGGATCGACTCACACCACGGTGGCTCGTGGGACAGCCCTGTGGGAAAGCCTCGTGGGAAAGCCTCGTGGGAAAGCCTCTTGGGAAAGCCTCGAGGGAAAGCCACAGATCCCTTGATCCACGCGAAGGGTAGCATGACACTGCTGCTTCAGCTCGGGAGGAAAGCGCACGTGCATTCCCCCACTCGAGACGACGACTGACTCCCCTGGGGAGACTCCAGAAGTGCCCCGAGATCCATGTCAGCACTGGAGGTGAATGCTCAGGATCCGGCACCTACTCCACACAAGATCTTAGGCCCCGGCATCCACGGGAGAGGAATCCCGAGAGGCCCCCGAGCAACTCGCATGGGGACAGGCCTTTCCTGAGGCCACCGGAGCGGGTCCCTGAGGTCCCCGTCGTAAGTCGAGAGCACCTGTCGCAACTCGAGAAAATCCAGGAGGTTCTCCCCTCCAGGAGAGATGAGGCCCATTTCCACTGAGGCGTTCGAGGCTAATCAAATCTAACTTCTGGAACTTCCAAAGGGTTTTTCACACTTTTGCTGCAACTCAAGAAGTTCCCCGACATACCCGTCTCCACTAGAGAGGAAGCTCCATAGTCCCGCCCACATCCAGAGGAGCCCCATTTCCGCCTCCTAGCTCGAGAGGAACGATCTTTTCGCTGCGTGGTAGGGAATGAATTCATGGCGTTTCCGACGCATCTCAAGAGGAGGCGCTCTCCACAGGTAAGGGGAGAGGAACTTCAGGGTCGTGTCACCATCCCAGAGTCCCCCAGATGTCTCAGTCCATTACAGGGAAACCTGTTTTCCCTGCACTGCGTCGACTTTCAAGCCGAGTATCGACTCACAACAAGGCGGCACGTGGGACAGCCCTGTGGGAAAGGCTCGTGGGAAAACCTCGTGGGAAAGCCTCGAGGGAAAGCCACAGATCCCTTGATCCACGAGAAGGGAAATGCAACACTGCTGCTACAGCTCGGGAGGAAAGCGCACGTGCATGCCCCCACTCGAGACGAGGACTGAGTCCCCTGGGGAGACTCCAGAAGTACCCCAAGATCCATGTCAGCACTGGAGAGGAATCCTCAGGTTCAGGCACCAACTCCACACAAGGTCTTAAGCCCCGGCATCGTCGGGAGAGGAATCCCGAGAGGACCCCGAGCAACTCGCATGGGGACTGTCTTTTCCTGAGGCCACCAGAGCGGGTCACTGAGGTCCCCATCGTAAGTCGAGAGCACCTGCCGCAACTCGAGAAAATCCAGGAGGTTCTCCCCTCCAGGCGACATGAGGCCCATTTCCGCTGAGGCGTCTGGAGGCTAATCACATCTAACATCTGGAACTTCCAAAGATTCCTTCACACCCTTACTGCAACTCAAGAAGTTCCCCGACAAACCGGTCTCCACTCGAGAGGAAGCACGAGAGTCCCGCCCACATCCAGCGGAGACCCGTTTCCGACTCCTAGCTCGAGGGGAGGGATCCTTTACCTGCGTGGTCGGGAAAGAATTCCCGGCGTTCCCGTCGCATCTCAAGAATAGGCGCTCTCCACAGGAAAGGCGAGAGGAACTCCTGGGGCGTGCCACCATTCCCAGAGTACACTAGATGTCTCAGTTCATTCCAGGGAAACCTGATTTCCCTGCACTGCCTCGACTTTCAAGCCGAGGATCGACTCACACACCGGTGGCACGTGGGACAGCCCTGTGGGAAAGCCTCGTGGGAAAGCCTCGTTGTAAAGCCTCGAGGGAAAACCCCTGATCCCTTGATCCAGGCGAAGGGAAGCGTGACACTGCTGCTTCAGCTCGGGAGGATAGCGCACGTGCATTCCCCCACTCGAGACTTAGAGTGACTCCCCTGGGGAGACTCCAGAAGTACACCAAGATCCATTTCTGCACTGGAGAGGAATCCTCAGGTTCCGGCAGCGTCTCCACACAAGATCTTAGGCACCGGCATCGACGGGAGAGGAATCCTGAGAGGCCCCGAGCAAATCGCAAAGGGACTGGCCTTTCCTGAGGCCACCAGAGCGGGTCTCTGAGGTCCCCGTCGTAAGTCGAGAGCACCTGCCGCAACTCGAGAAAATCCAGGAGGTTCTCCCCTGCAGGCGAGATGAGGCCCATTTCCGCTGAGGCGTCTGGAGGCTAATCACACCTAACCTCTGGAACTTCCAAAGGGTCCTTCACACCCTTGCTGCAAATCAAGAAGTTCCTCGACATACCTGTCTCCACTCGAGAGGAAGCACGAGAGTTCCCCGCACATCCAGAAGAGCCCTGTTTCCGCCTCCAAGCTCGAGAGGAGGGATCCTTTCCCTGCGTGGTCGGGAAAGAATTCCCGGCGTTTCCCTCCCAACTCAAGAGGAGGCGCTCTCCACAGGAAAGGCGAGAGGAACTCCAGGGTCGTGCCACCATTCCCAGAGTCCCCCAGATGTCTCAGTCCATTCCAGGGAAACCTGTTTTCCCTGCACTGCCTCGACTTTCAAGCCGAGGATCGACTCACACCACGGTGGCACGTGGGACAGCCCTGTGGGAAAGCCTCGTGGGAAAGCTTCGTTGGAAAGCCTCGAGGGAAAGCCCCTGATCCCTTGATCCACGCGAAGGGAAGCGCGACACTGCTGCTTCAGCTCGAGAGGAAAGCGCACGTGCATGCCCCCACTCGAGAAGAGGACTGACTCCCCTGGGGAGACTCCAGAAGTACCCCAAGATCCATGTCAGCACTGGAGAGGAATGCTCAGGTTCCAGCACCTACTCCACACAAGATCTTAGGCCCCGGCATCGACGGTAGAGGAATCCCGAGAGGCCCCCGAGCAACTAGCATGGGGACTGGCCTTTCCTGAGGCCACCGCAGCGGTTCCCTGAGGTCCCTGTCGTAAGTCAAGAGCACCTGCCGCAACTCGAGAAAATCCAGGAGGTTCTCCCCTCCAGGCGAGATGAGGCCGATTTCCGCTGAGGCGTCTCGAGGTTAATCACACCTAACCTCTGGAACTTTCAAAGGGTCCCTCACACCCTTTCTGCAACTCAAGAAGTTCCCCGACATACCCGTCTCCACTCGAGAGGAAGCACGAGAGTCCCTCCCACAACCATAGGAGCCCCGTTTCCCCCTCCGAGCTCAAGAGGAGGGATCCTTTCCCTGCGTGGTCGGGAAAGATTTTCCGGCATTCCCGTCGCATCTCAAGAGGAGGCGCTCTCCAGAGGAATGGCGAGAGGAACTCCAGGGTCGTGCCACATTCCCAGAGTCCCCCAGATGGCTCCGTCCATTCCAGGGAAACCTGTTTTCCCAGCACTGCCTCGACTTTCAAGCCGAGGATCGACTCACACCACGGTGGCACGTGGGACAGCCCTGTGGTAAAGCCTCGTCGGAAAGCCTCGAGGGAAAGCTCCTGAACCCTTGATCCACGCAAAGGGAATCTCGACTCTGCTGCTACAGCTCGGGAGGAAAGCGCACGTGCATTCCCCCAACGAGACGAGTACTGACTCCCCTGGGGAGACTCCAGAAGTACCCCAAGTTCCATGTCAGCACTGGAGAGGAAACCTAAGGTTCCGGCGCTGACTCCACACAAGGTCTTAGGCCCCAGCATCGACAGGAGAGGAATCCTGAGAGGCCCAAGAGCAACTCGCATGGGGACTGGCCTTTCCTGAGGCCACCAGAGCGGGTCCCTGAGGTCCCCGTCGTAAGTCGAGAGCACATGCCGCAACTCGAGAAAATCCAGGAGGTTCTCCCCTCCAGGCGAGATGAGGCCAATTTCCCCTGAGGCGTCTCGAGGCTAATCACACCTAACCTCTGGAACTTCCAAAGGGTCCTTCACACCCTTGCTGCAACTCAAGAAGTTCCCCGACATACCCGTCTCCACTCGAGAGGAAGCACGAGAGTCCCGCCCACATAAAGAGGAGCCCCATTTCCGCCTCCTAGCTCGAGAGGAGGGATCCTTTCCCTGCGTGGTCGGGAAAGAATTCCCGGCGTTCCCGTCGCATCTCAAGAGGAGGCGCTCTCCACAGGAAAGGCGAGAGGAACTCCAGGGTCGTGCCACCATTCCGAGAGTCCCCCAGATGTCTCAGTCCATTCCAGGGAAACCTGTTTTCCCTGCACTGCCTCGACTTTCAAGCCGAGGATCGACTCACAACACGGTGGCACGTGGGACAGCCCTGCGGGAAATCCTCGTAGGAAAGCTTTGTGGGAAACCCTCGAGTGAAAACCACAGATCCATTGATCCAAGCGAAGGGAAGCGTGACACTGCTGCTTCAGCTCGGGAGGAAAGCGCAGGTGCATGACCCCACCTGAGACGAAGAATGACTCCCCTGGGGAGACTCCAGAAATACACCAAGGTCCATTTCTGCACTGGAGAGGAATACTCAGGTTCCGGCAGCATCTCCACACAAGATCTTAGGCGCTGGAATCGACGGGAGAGGAAATCCGAGAGGCCCCCGAGCAACTCGCATGGGGACTGGCCTTTCCTGAGGCCACCAGAGCGGGTCCCTGAGGATCCCGTCGTAAGTCGAGAGCACCTGCCGCAACTCGAGGAAATCCAGGAGGTTCTCCCCTCCAGGCGAGATGAGGCCCATTTCCGCTGAGGCATCTCAAGGCTAATCACATCTAACATCTGGAACTTCCAAAGGGTCCTTCACACCCTTGCTGCAACTCAAGAAGTTCCCAGACATTCCCGTCTCCACTCGAGAGGAAGCACGAGAGTGCCGCCCACATCCAGAGGAGCCCCGTTTCCGCCTCCTAGCTCGAGAGGAGGGATCCTTTCCCGGCGTGGGCGGGAAAGAATTCCTGGCATTCCTGTCACATCTCAAGAGGAGGCGCTCTCCACAGGAAAGGCGAGAGGAACTCCAGGGTCGTGCCATATTCCCAAAGTCCCCCAGATGTCTCAGTCCATTCCAGGGAAACCTGTTTTCCCTGCACTGCCTCGACTTTCAAGCCGAGGATCGACTCACACAACGGTGGCACGTGGGACATCCCTGTGGGCAAGCCTCGTGGGAAAGCCTCGTGGGAAAGCCTCGAGGGAAAGACCACAGATCCCTTGATCCACGAAAAGGGAAGCGTGACACTGCTGCTACAGCTCGGGAGGAAAGCGCACGTGCATGCCCCCACTCGAGACGAGGACTTACGCCTCTGGGGAGACTACAGAAGTCCCCGAAGATCCATGTCGGCACTGGAGAGGAATCCTCAGGTTCCGGCACTGACTCCACACAAGGTCTTAGGCCCCGGCATCGACGGGAGAGGAATCCCGAGAGGCCCCCGAGCAACTCGCATGGGGACTGGCCTTTCCTGAGGCCACCAGAAGCGGGTCCCTGAGGTCCCCGTCGTAAGTCGAGAGCACCTGCCGCAACTCGAGAAAATCCAGGAGGTTCTCCCCTCCAGGCGACATGAGGCCCATTTCCGCTGAGGTATCTCGAGGCTAATCACACCTTACCTCTGGAACTTCCAAAGGGTCCTTCACACCCTTGCTGCAACTCAAGAAGTTCCCCGACATACCCGTTCTCACTCGAGAGGAAGCACGAGAGTCCCGCCCACATCCAGAGGAGCCCCGTTTCCGCCTCCTAGCTCGAGAGGAGGGATCCTTTCCCTGCGTGGTCGGGAAAGAATTCCCGGCGTTCCCGTCGCATCTCAAGAGGAGGCGCTCTCCACAGGAAAGGCGAGAGGAACTCCAGGGTTCGTGCCATCATTCCAAGAGTCCCCCAGATGTCTCAGTCCATTCCAGGGAAACCTGTTTTCCCTGCACTGCCTCGACTTTCAAGCCGAGGATCGACTCACACCACGGTGGCACGTGGGACAGCCCTGTGGGAAAGCCTCGTGGGAAAGCCTCGAGGGAAAGACCACAGATCCCTTGATCCACGCGAAGGGAAGCGTGACACTGCTGCTACAGCTCGGGAGGAAAGCGCACGTGCATGCCCCCACTCGAGACGAGGACTGACTCCCCTGGGGAGACTCCAGAAGTACCCCAAGATCCATGTCAGCACTGGAGAGGAATGCTCAGGTTCCGGCACCGACTCCACACAAGGTCTTAGGCCCCTGCAATCGACGGGAGAGGAATCCCGAGAGGCCCCAGAGCAACTTCGCATGGGGACTGGCCTTTCCTGAGGCCACCACAGCGGGTCCCTGAGGTCCCCTGTCGTAAGTCGAGAGCACCTGCCGCAACTCGAGAAAATCCAGGAGGTTCTCCCCTCCAGGCGAGCTGAGCCCATTTCCGCTGAGGTATCTCGAGGCTAATCACACCTTAACCTCTGGAACTTCCAAAGGGTCCTTCACACCCTTGCTGCAACTCAAGAAGTTCCCGACATACCCGTCTCCACTCGAGAGGAAGCCCGAGAGTCCCGCCCACATCCAGAGGAGCCCCGTTTCCGCCTGCCTAGCTCGAGAGGCAGGGATCCTTTCCCTGCGTGGTCGGGAAAGAATTCCCGGCGTTCCCGTCACATCTCAAGAGGAGGCGGCTCTCCACAGGAAAGGCGAGAGGAACTCCAGGTCGAGCCACCATTCCCAGAAGTCCCCTGGATGTTTCAGTCCATTCCAGGGAAACCTGTTTTCCCTGCACTGCGTCGACTTTCAAGCCGAGGATCGACTCACACCACGGTGGCACGTGGGACAGCCCTGTGGGAAAGCCTCGTGGGAAAGCCTCGAGGGAAAGACCACAGATCCCTTGATCCACGCGAAGGGAAGCGCGACACTGCTGCTACAGCTCGGGAGGAAAGCGCACGTGCATGCCCCACTCGAGACGAGGACTGACTGCCCTGGGGAGACTCCAGAAGTACCCCAAGATCCATGTCTGCACTGGAGAGGAAATCCTCAGGTTCCGGCACTGAGTCCACACAAGGTCTTAGGCCCCAGCATCGGACGGGAGAAGGAATCCCGAGAGGCCCCGAGCAACTCGCATGGGGACTGGCCTTTCCTGAGGCCACCAGAGCGGGTCCCTGAGTCCCCGTCGTAAGTCGAGAGCACCTGCCGCAACTCGAGAAAATCCAGGAGGTTCTCCCCTCCAGGCCGAGCTGAGGACCTATTTCCGCTGAGGCATCTCGAGGCTAATCACACCTAACACTCTGGAACTTCCAAAGGGTCCTTCACACCCTTGCTGCAACTCAAGAAGTTCCCCGACATACCCGTCTCCACTCGAGAGGAAGCACGAGAGTCCCGCCCACATCCAGAGGAGCCCCCGTTTCCGCCTCCTAGCTCGAGAGGAGGATCCTTTCCCTGCGTGGTCGGGAAAGAATTCCCTGGCGTTCCCGTCTGCATCTCAAGAGGAGGCGCTCTCCACAGGAAAGGCGAGAGGAACTCCAGTGTCGTGCCACCATTCCCAGAGTCCCCCAGATGTCTCAGTCCATTCCAGGGAAACCTGTTTTCCCTGCACTGCCGTCGACTTTCAAGCCGAGGATCGGACTCACACACGCGTGGCACGTGGACAGCCCTGTGGGAAAGCCTCGTGGGAAAGCCTTCGTGGGAAAGCCCTCGAGTGGAAAGCCACAGATCCCTTGATCCACGCGAAGGGAAGCGTGACACTGCTGCTATCAGCTCGGGAGGAAAGCGCACGTGCATGCCCCCACCGAGACGAGGACATGACTCCCCATGGGGAGACTCCAGAAAGTACACCAAGATCCATGTCAGCACTGGAGAGGAATCCTCAGGTTCCCGGCACCGACTCCACACAAGATCTTAGGCCCTGGCATCGACGGGAGAGGAATCCCGAGAGGCCCCCGAGCAACTCGCATGGGGACTGGCCTTTCCTGAGGCCACCAGATCGGGTCCCTGAGGTCCCCGTCGTAAGTCGAGAGCACCTGCCGCAACTCGAGAAAATCCAGGAGGTTCTCCCCTCCAGTCGAGATGAGGCCCATTTCCGCTGAGGCGTCTCAGAGGCTAATCACATCTAACATCTGGAACTTCCAAAGGGTCCTTCACACCCCTTGCTGCAACTCAAGAAGTTCCCCGACATACCCGTCTCCACTCGAGAGGAAGCACGAGAGTCCGCCCACATCCAGAGATAGCCCCGTTTCCGCCTCCTAGCTCGAGAGGAGGGATCCTTTCCCAGCGTGGTCGGGAAAGAATTCCCGGCTTCCCGTCGCATCTCAAGAGGAGGCGCTCTCCACAGGAAAGGCGAGAGGAACTCCAGGGTCGTGCCACCATTCCCAGAGTCCCCTGGATGTCTCAGTCCATTCCAGGGAAATCCTGTTTTCCCTGCACTGCCTCGACTTTCAAGCCGAAGGATCGACTCACATCCTACGGTGGCACCGTGGGAAGCCCTGTGGGAAAGCCTCGTGGGAAAGCCTCGAGGGAAAGACACAGATCCCTTGATCCACGCGAAGGGAAGCAGCTGACACTGCTGCTACAGCTCGGGAGGAAAGCGCACGTGCATGCCCCCCTCTCGAGACGAGGACTGACTGCCCTGGGGAGACTCCAGAAGTTCCCTAAGATCCATGTTTGCACTGGAGAGAATCCTCAGGTTCCGGCACTGACTCCACACAAGGTCTTAGGCCCAGCATCGACGGGAGAGGAATCCCGAGAGGTCCCCGAGCAACTCGCATGGGGACTGGCCTTTCCTGAGGGCCACCAGAGCGGGTCCCTGAGGTCCCCGTCGTAAGTCGAGAGCACCTGCCGCATCTCGAGAAAATCCAGGAGGTTCTCCCCTCCAGGCGACGATGAGGCCCATTTCCGCTGAGGCAACTAGGGCTAATCACACCTTAACTCTGGAACTTCCAAAGGGTCCTTCACACCCTTGCTGCAACTCAAGAAGTTCCCGACATACCCGTTCTCCACTCGAGAGGAAGCACGAGAGTCCCGCACAATCCAGAGGAGCCCCGTTTCCGCCTCCTAGCTCAGAGAGGAGGGATACCTTTCCCTGCGTGGTCGGGAAAGAATTCCCGGTTTCCCGTCGCATCTCAAGAGGAGGCGCTCTCCACAGGAAAGGCGAGAGGAACTCCAGGGTCGTGCCACCATTCCCAGAGTCCCCCAGATGTCTCAGTCCATTCCAGGGAAACCTGTTTCCCTGCACTGCCTCGACTTTCAAGCCGAGGATCGACTCACACCACGTGGCACGTGGGACAGCCCTGTGGGTAAAGCCTCGTCGGGAAAGCCTCGAGGAAAGCCACTGAATCCCTTGATCCACGCAAAGGGAAGCGTCGACACTGCTGCTACAGCTCGGGAGGAAAGCGCACGTGCATGCCCCCACCGAGACGAGACTGACTCCCCTGGGGAGACTCCAGAAGTACCCCAAGATTCCATGTCAGCACTGGAGAGGAATCCTCAGGTTCCGGCGCTGACTCCACACAAGGTCTTAGGCCCCAGCATCGACAGGAGAGGAATCCCTGAGAGGCCCCCGAGCAACTCGCATGGGGACTGGCCTTTCCTGAGGCCACCAGAGCGGGTCCCTGAGGTCCCCGTCGTAAGTCGAGAGCACATGCCGCAACTCGAGAAAATCCAGGAGGTTCTCCCCTCCAGGCGAGATGAGAGCCCATTTCCGCTGAGGCATCTCGAGGCTAATCACACCTAACCTCTGGAACTTCCAAAGGGTCCTTCACACCCTTGCTGCAACTCAAGAAGTTCCCCGACATACCCGTCTCCACTCGAGAGGAAGCACGAGAAGTCCCGCCCACATCAAGAGGAGCCCCGTTTCCGCCTCCTAGCTCGAGAGGAGGGATCCTTTCCCTGCGTGGTCGGGAAAGAATTCCCGGCGTTCCCGTCGCATCTCAAGAGGAGGCGCTCTCCACAGGAAAGGCGAGAGGAACTCCAGGTCGTGCCACCATTCCCAGAGTCCCCAGATGTCTCAGTCCATTCCAGGGAAACCTGTTTTCCCTGCACTGCCTCGACTTTCAAGCCGAGGATCGACTCACACCACCGTGGCACGTGGGACAGCCCTGTGGGAAAGCCTCGTGGGAAAGCCTCGAGTGGAAAACCACAGATCCTTGATCCAGCGAAGGGAAGCGGACACTGCTGCTTCAGCTCGGAGGAAAGCGCACGTGCATGCCCCACTCGAGACGAGACTGACTCCCCTGGGGAGACTCCAGAATACCCCAAGATCCATGTCGCACTGGAGAGGAATCCTCAGGTCGGCACGATCCCACCAAGTCTTAGGCCCAGCATCGACGGGAGAGGAATCCGAGAGCCCCCGAGCAACTCGCATGGGGACTGGCCTTTCCTGAGGCACCAGAGCGGGTCCCTGAGTTCCCGTCGTAAGTCGAGAGCACCTGCCGCAACTCGAGAAAATCCAGGAGGTTCTCCCCTCCAGGCGAGATGAGGCCCATTTCCGCTGAGGCATCTCGAGGCTAATCACACCTTAACTCTGGAACTTCCAAAGGGTCCTTCACACCTTGCTGCAACTCAAGAAGTTCCCCGACATACCCGTCTCCACTCGAGAGGAAGCCGAGGGTGCCCGCCACATCCAGAGGGCCCCGTTTCCGCCTGCTAGCTCGAGAGGAGGGATCCTTTCCCTGCGTGGTCGGGAAAGAATTCCTAGCGTTCCGTCTCATCTCAAGAGTAGGCGCTCTCCACAGGAAAGGCGAGAGGACTCCATCAGGCCCCATTCCCAGAGTCCCCAGATGTTTCAGTCCATTCCAGGGAAACCTGTTTTCCCTGCACTGCGTCGACTTTCAAGCCGAGGATGGACTCACACCGCGATGGCACGTTGGACAGCCCTGTGGGAAAGCCTCTGGGAAAGCCTCGTGGGAAAGCCTCGAGGGAAAGCCACAGATCCTTGATCCAC
>NW_017213650.1:0-15432 GCF_001704415.2 Capra hircus | reverse complement strand
CTGCGGCGTCTCGCGGCTCCCTCCCCCCTCCCTCTGGCCCTTCCCCCCTTTCCCCCCCCCTTGCTGCCCTCCCCCCGTTCCCCGCCCTCCCCGTCTCCCCGCGCCGGCCGCCGCGCGTCCCGCCCCCTCCCGCCGGCGCCCCGTTTCCGCCTCCTCGCTCGCGCGGCGGGCTCCTTTCCCTGCGTGGTCGGGCCGCCTTCCCGGCGTTCCCGTCGCCTCTCCGCGGCGGCCCTCTCCCCCGGCCCGGCGCGCGGCCCTCCCGGGTCGTGCCCCCCTTCCCCGCGTCCCCCCGCTCTCCGTCCCCGCCCGGGCCCCCTGTTTTCCCTGCCCTGCCTCGCCTTTCCCGCCGCGGCTCGCCTCCCCCCCCGGTGGCCCGTGGGCCCGCCCTGTGGGCCCGCCTCGTGGGCCCGCCTCGTGGGCCCGCTCGCGGGCCCGCCCCTGCTCCCTTGCTCCCCGCGCGGGCCGCGTGCCCCTGCTGCTCCCGCTCGGGCGCGCCCGTGCCTGCCCCCCTCGCGCCGCGGCCTGCCTCCCCTGGGCGCCTCCCGCCGTCCCCCGCTCCCTGTCCGCCCTGGCGCGGCCTCCTCCGGTTCCGGCCCCGCCCTCCCCCCCCGCCTTCGGCCCCGCCCTCGCGGGCGCGGCCTCCCGCGCGGCCCCCGCGCCCCTCGCCTGGGGCCTGGCCTTTCCTGCGGCCCCCCGCGCGGGTCCCTGCGGTCCCCGTCGTCCGTCGCGCGCCCCTGCCCCCCCTCGCGCCCCTCCCGGCGGTTCTCGCCCTCCCGGCGCGCTGCGGCCCCTTTCCGCTGCGGCGTCTCGCGGCTCCTCCCCTCCCCTGGCCCTTCCCCCCGGGTCCTTCCCCCCTTGCTGCCCCTCCGCCGTTCCCCGCCCTCCCCGTCTCCCCTCGCGCGGCCGCCCGCGCCTCCCGCCCCCTCTCCCGCGCGCCCCTTTCCGCCTCCTCGCTCGCGCGGCGGGCTCCTTTCCTGCGTGGTCGGGCCCGCCTTCCCGCGTTCCCGTCGCCTCTCCCGCGGCGGCGCTCTCCCCCGGCCCGGCGCGCGGCCCTCCCGGGTCGTGCCCCCTTCCCCGCGTCCCCCCGCTGTCTCCGTCCCTTCCCGGGCCCCCTGTTTTCCCTGCCCTGCCTCGCCTTTCCCGCCGCGGCTCGCCTCCCCCCCCCCGGTGGGCCCGCCTGTGGGCCCGCCTCCGTGGGCCCGCCCCCGCTCCCTTGCTCCGCGCCGGGCCGCGTGCCCCTGCTGCTCCCGCTCGGGCGGCCCGCGCCCGTGCCTGCCCCCCCGCGCCGCGGCCTGCCTCCCTGGGGCCCTCCCGCCGTCCCCCCCGCTCCCTGTCCGCCCTGGCGCGGCCTCCTCCGGTTCCGGCCCCGCCTCCCCCCCGGTCTTCGGCCCCGGCCTCGCCGGCGCGGCCTCCCGCGCGGCCCCCGCCCCTCGCCTGGGCCTGGCCTTTCCTGCGGCCCCCCGCGCGCGGGTCCCTGCGGTCCCGTCGTCCGTCGCGCGCCCCCTGCCGCCCTCGCGCCCCTCCCGGCGGTTCTCCCCTCCCGGCGCGCTGCGGCCCCTTTCCCGCTGCGGCGTCTCGCGGCTCCTCCCCCTCTCCCTCTGGCCCTTCCCCCGGGTCCTTCCCCCTTGCTGCCCCTCCCGCCGTTCCCGCCCCCCGTCTCCCCTCGCGCGGCCGCCCGCGCGTCCCCGCCCCCTCCCGCGGCGCCCCGTTTCCGCCTCCTCGCTCGCGCGGCGGGCTCCTTTCCCTGCGTGTCGGGCCCGCCTTCCGCGTTTCCCGTCGCCTCTCCCGCGGCGGCGCTCTCCCCCGGCCCGGCGCGCGGCCCTCCCGGGTCGTGCCCCCTTCCCCGCGTCCCCCCCGCTGTCTCCGTCCCTTCCGGGCCCCCTGTTTTCCCTGCCCTGCCTCGCCTTTCCCGCCGCGGCTCGCCTCCACGTGGCCCTGTGTGTGGGCCCGCCTGTGGGCCCGCCTCGCGGCCCGCCCCCGCTCCCTTGCTCCCCGCGCCGGGCCGCGTGCCCCTGCTGCTCCCTCGGGCGGCCCGCGCCCGTGCCTGCCCCCTCGCGCCGGCCCCTGCCTCCCCTGGGGCGCCTCCCGCCGTCCCCCGCTCCCTGTCCGCCCTGGCGCGGCCTCCTCCGGTTCCGGCCCCGCCTCCCCCCGGTCTTCGGCCCCGGCCTCGCCGGGCGCGGCCTCCCGCGCGGCCCCCGCCCCTCGCCTGGGCCTGGCCTTTCCTGCGGCCCCCCGCGCGGGTCCCTGCGGTCCCCGTCGTCCGTCGCGCGCCCCTGCCGCCCCTCGCGCCCCTCCCGGCGGTTCTCCCCTCCCGGCGCGCTGCGGCCCCTTTCCGCTGCGGCGTCTCGCGGCTCCTCCCCCTCCCCTCTGGCCCTTCCCCGGGTCCTTCCCCCCCTTGCTGCCCTCCCGCCGTTCCCCGCCCTCCCCGTCTCCCCTCGCGCGGCCGCCCGCGCGTCCGCCCCCCTCCCGCGGCGCCCCGTTTCCGCCTCCTCGCTCGCGCGGCGGGCTCCTTTCCCTGCGTGGTCGGGCCCCGCCTTCCCCGGCGTTCCGTCGCCTCTCCCGCGGCGGCGCTCTCCCCGGCCCGGCGCGCGCCCTCCCGGGTCGTGCCCCCCTTCCCCGCGTCCCCCCCGCTGTCTCCGTCCCTTCCCGGGCCCCTGTTTTCCCTGCCCTGCCTCGCCTTTCCCGCCGCGGCTCGCCTCCCCCCGGTGGCCCGTGGGCCCGCCCTGTGGGCCCGGTGGCCCGCCTCGTGGCCCCGCCTCCCCCGCCCCGCTCCCGGCCCGCCCCCCCTCCCCGCGCCGGGCCGCGTGCCCCTGCTGCTCCCGCGGGGCCCGCCCGTGCCTGCCCCCCTCGCGCCGCGGCCTGCCTCCCCTGGGCGCCTCCCGCCGTCCCCCCCGCTCCCTGTCCGCCCTGGCGCGCTCCGGTTCCGCCCCGCCTCCCCCCCCTCTTCGGCCCGGCCTCGCCGGCGCGGCCTCCCGCGCGGCCCCGCGCCCCTCGCCTGGGGCCTGGCCTTTCCTGCGGCCCCCGCGCGGGTCCCTGCGGTCCCCGTCGTCCGTCGCCGCCTGCCGCCCCTCGCGCCCCTCCCGGCGGTTCTCCCCTCCCGGCGCGCTGCGGCCCCTTTCCGCTGCGGCGTCTCGCGGCTCCTCCCCCCTCCCCTCTGGCCCTTCCCCGGGTCCTTCCCCCCCCCTTGCTGCCCCTCCCGCCGTTCCCCGCCCTCCCCGTCTCCCCTCGCGCGGCCGCCCGCGCGTCCCGCCCCCTCCCGCGGCGCCCGTTTCCGCCTCCTCGCTCGCGCGGCGGGCTCCTTTCCCTGCGTGGTCGGGCCCGCCTTCCGGCGTTCCCGTCGCCTCTCCCCGGCGGCGCTCTCCCCCGGCCCGGCGCGCGGCCCTCCCGGGTCGTGCCCCCCTTCCCGCGTCCCCCGCTGTCTCCGTCCCTTCCCGGGCCCCCGTTTTTCCCTGCCCTGCCTCGCCTTTCCCGCCGCGGCTCGCCTCCCCCCCGGTGGCCCGTGGGCCCGCCCTGTGGGCCCGCCTCGTGGGCCCGCCTCGTGGGCCTCGCGCCCCCCGCTCCCTTGCTCCCCCGCCGGGCCGCGTGCCCCTGCTGCTCCCGCTCGGGCGGCGCCGTGCCTGCCCCCCTCGCGCCGCGGCCTGCCTCCCCTGGGGCGCCTCCCGCCGTCCCCCCCCGCTCCCTGTCCGCCCTGGCGCGGCCTCCTCCGGTTCCGGCCCGCCTCCCCCCCGGTCTTCGGCCGGCCTCGCCGGCGCGGCCTCCGCGCGCGGCCCCGCGCCCCTCCCTGGGCCTGGCCTTTCCTGCGGCCCCCGCGCGGGTCCCTGCGGTCCCCGTCGTCCGTCGCGCGCCCTGCCCCTCGCGCCCCTCCCGGCGGTTCTCCCTCCCGGCGCGCTGCGGCCCCTTTCCGCTGCGGCGTCTCGCGGCTCCTCCCCTCCCCTCTGGCCCTTCCCCGGGTCCTTCCCCCCCCTTGCTGCCCCTCCCGCCGTTCCCCGCCCTCCCGTCTCCCCTCGCGCGGCCGCCCGCGCGTCCCGCCCCCCTCCCGCGGCCCCCGTTTCCGCCCTCCTCGCTCGCGCGGCGGGCTCCTTTCCCTGCGTGGTCGGGCCCGCCTTCCCGCGTTCCCGTCGCCTCTCCCGCGGCGGCGCTCTCCCCCGGCCCGGCGCGCGGCCCTCCCGGGTCGTGCCCCCTTCCCGCGTCCCCCCGCTGTCTCCGTCCCTTCCCGGGCCCCCTGTTTTCCCTGCCCTGCCTCGCCTTTCCCGCCGCGGCTCGCCTCCCCCCCGGTGGCCCGTGGCCCGCCTGTGGGCCCGCCTCGTGGGCCCGCCTCGCGGGCCCGCCCCCCGCTCCCTTGCTCCCCGCGCCGGGCCGCGTGCCCCTGCTGCTCCCGCTCGGGCGGCCCGCGCCCGTGCCTGCCCCCCCTCGCGCCGCGGCCTGCCTCCCCTGGGGCGCCTCCCGCCGTCCCCCCCGCTCCTGTCCGCCCTGGCGCGGCCTCCTCCGGTTCCGGCCCCGCCTCCCCCCCGGTCTTCGGCCCCGGCCTCGCCGGGCGCGGCCTCCCGCGCGGCCCCGCGCCCTCGCCTGGGGCCTGGCCTTTCCTGCGGCCCCCCGCGCGGGTCCCTGCGGTCCCGTCGTCCGTCGCGCGCCCCTGCCGCCCCTCGCGCCCCTCCCGGCGGTTCTCCCCTCCCGGCGCGCTGCGGCCCCTTTCCGCTGCGGCGTCTCGCGGCTCCTCCCCCTCCCCTCTGGCCCTTCCCCCGGGTCCTTCCCCCCTTGCTGCCCCTCCCGCCGTTCCCCGCCCTCCCCGTCTCCCCTCGCGCGGCCGCCCGCGCGTCCCGCCCCCTCCCGCGGCGCCCCCGTTTCCGCCTCCTCGCTCGCGCGGCGGGCTCCTTTCCCTGCGTGGTCGGGCCCGCCTTCCCGGCGTTCCCGTCGCCTCTCCCGCGGCGGCGCTCTCCCCGGCCCGGCGCGCGGCCCTCCCGGGTCGTGCCCCCTTCCCCGCGTCCCCCCGCTGTCTCCGTCCCTTCCCGGGCCCCCTGTTTTCCCTGCCCTGCCTCGCCTTTCCCGCCGCGGCTCGCCTCCCCCCCCCCGGTGGCCCGTGGCCCGCCCTGTGGCCGCCTCGTGGCCCGCCTCGTGGGCCCGCCTCGCGGGCCCGCCCCGCTCCTTTGCTCCCCGCGCCGGGCCGCGTGCCCCTGCTGCTCCCGCTCGGGCGGCCCGCGCCCGTGCCTGCCCCCCCTCGCGCCGCGGCCTGCCTCCCTGGGGCGCCTCCCGCCGTCCCCCCCGCTCCCTGTCCGCCCTGGCGCGGCCTCCTCCGGTTCCGGCCCCGCCTCCCCCCCGGTCTTCGGCCCCGGCCTCGCCGGGCGCGGCCTCCGCGCGGCCCCCGCGCCCCTCGCCTGGGGCCTGGCCTTTCCTGCGGCCCCCGCGGGTCCCTGCGGTCCCGTCGTCCGTCGCGCGCCCCTGCCGCCCCTCGCGCCCCTCCCGGCGGTTCTCCCCTCCCGGCGCGCTGCGGCCCCTTTCCGCTGCGGCGTCTCGCGGCTCCTCCCCCTCCCCTCTGGCCCTTCCCCCGGGTCCTTCCCCCCCTTGCTGCCCCTCCCGCCGTTCCCCGCCCTCCCCGTCTCCCCTCGCGCGGCCGCCCGCGCGTCCCGCCCCCCTCCCGCGGCGCCCCGTTTCCGCCTCCTCGCTCGCGCGGCGGGCTCCTTTCCCTGCGTGGTCGGGCCCGCCTTCCCGCGTTCCGTCGCCTCTCCGCGGCGGCGCTCTCCCCGGCCCGGCGCGCGGCCCTCCCGGGTCGTGCCCCCTTCCCCCGTCCCCCCGCTGTCTCCGTCCCTTCCCGGGCCCCCTGTTTTCCCTGCCCTGCCTCGCCTTTCCGCCGCGGCTCGCCTCCCCCCCGGTGGCCCGTGGGCCCGCCTGGGCCCTCGTGGGCCCCCTCGTGGCCCGCTCGTGGGCCCGCCTCCCGCCCCGCCCCGCTCCCTGCTCCCGGCCGGGCCGCGTGCCCCTGCTGCTCCCGCTCGGCGGCGCCCGTGCCTGCCCCCCCTCGCGCCGCGGCCTGCCTCCCCTGGGCGCCTCCCGCCGTCCCCCCCGCTCCCTGTCCGCCCTGGCGCGGCCTCCGGTTCCGGCCCGCCTCCCCCCCCGGTCTTCGGCCCGGCCTCGCCGGGCGCGGCCTCCCGCGCGGCCCCCGCGCCCCTCGCCTGGGCCTGGCCTTTTCCTGCGGCCCCCGCGCGGGTCCCTGCGGTCCCCGTCGTCCGTCGCGCGCCCTGCCGCCCCTCGCGCCCTCCGGCGGTTCTCCCCTCCGGCGCGCTGCGGCCCTTTCCGCTGCGGCGTCTCGCGGCTCCTCCCCCCCCCTCTGGCCCTTCCCCCGGTCTTTCCCCCCTTGCTGCCCCTCCCGCCGTTCCCCGCCCTCCCCGTCTCCCCTCGCGCGGCCGCCCGCGCGTCCCGCCCCCTCCCGCGGCGCCCCGTTTCCGCCTCCTCGCTCGCGCGGCGGGCTCCTTTCCCTGCGTGGTCGGCCCGCCTTCCCGGCGTTCCCCGTCGCCTCTCCCGCGGCGCCGCTCTCCCCGGCCCGGCGCGCGGCCTCCCGGGTCGTGCCCCCCTTCCCCGCGTCCCCCCGCTGCTCCGTCCCTTCCCGGGCCCCCTGTTTTCCCTGCCCTGCCTCGCCTTTCCCGCGCGCTCGCCTCCCCCCCCCGGTGGCCCGTGGGCCCGCCTGTGGGCCCGCCTCGTGGGCCCGCCTCCTGGGCCCGCCTCGCGGTCCCGCCCCGCTCCCTTGCTCCCCCGCCGGGCCGCGTGCCCTCCTGCTCCGCTCGGGCGCGCCCGTGCCTGCCCCCCCTCGCGCCGCGGCCTGCCTCCCCTGGGCGCCTCCCGCCGTCCCCCCGCTCCCTGTCCGCCCTGGCGCGGCCTCCTCCGGTTCCGCCCCGCCTCCCCCCCCGCTCTTCGGCCCCGCCTCGCGGGCGGGCCTCCCGCGCGGCCCCCGCGCCCCTCGCCTGGGGCCTGGCCTTTCCTGCGGCCCCCCGCGCGGGTCCCTGCGGTCCCCGTCGTCCGTCGCGCGCCTGCCCCCCTCGCGCCCCCCGGCGGTTCTCCCTCCCGGCGCGCTGCGGCCCCTTTCCGCTGCGGCGTCTCGCGGCTCCTCCCCCTCCCTCTGGCCCTTCCCCGGGTCCTTCCCCCCTTGCTGCCCTCCCGCCGTTCCCCCTCCCCGTCTCCCTCGCGCGCCGCCCGCGCGTCCCGCCCCCCTCCCCGGCGGCCCCCGTTTCCGCCTCCCTCGCTCGCGCGGCGGGCTCCTTTCCCTGCGTGGTCGGCCCGCCTTTCCGGGCGTTCCCGTCGCCTCTCCCGCGGCGGCGCTCTCCCCCCGGCCCGGCGCGCGCCCTCCCGGGTCGTGCCCCCCTTCCCCGCGTCCCCCGCTGTCTCCGTCCTTCCCGGGCCCCTGTTTTCCCTGCCCCTGCCTCGCCTTCCCGCCGCGGCTCGCCTCCCCCCCGTGGCCCGTGGGCCCTCCGCTGTGGGCCCGCCCCCGTGGGCCCGCCCTCCCTTGCTCCCCCGCGCCGGGCCGCGTGCCCCTGCTGCTCCCGCTCGGGCGGCCCGCGCCCGTGCCTGCCCCCCGGCGCCGCGGCCTGCCTCCCCTGGGCGCCTCCCGCCGTCCCCCCCGCTCCCTGTCCGCCCTGGCGCGGCCTCCTCCGGTTCCGGCCCTGCTCCCCCCGGTCTTCGGCCCGGGCCTCGCCGGGCGCGGCCTCCCGCGCGGCCCTCCCGCCCTCGCCTGGGGCTGGCCTTTCCTGCGGCCCCCCGCGCGGGTCCCTGCGGTCCCCGTCGTCCCGTCGCGCGCCCTGCCCCCCTCGCGCCCTCCCGGCGGTTCTCCCCTCCCGGCGCGCTGCGGCCTTTCGCTGCGGCTTCTCGAGGCTCCTCCCCCCTCCCCTCTGGCCTTCCCCGGGTCCTTCCCCCTTGCTGCCCTCCCGCCGTTCCCCGCCCTCCCCCTCTCCCCTCGCGCGGGCCGCCCGCGCGTCCGCCCCCTCCCGCGGCGCCCCGTTTCCGCCTCCTCGCTCGCGCGGCGGGCTCCTTTCCCTGCGTGGTCGGGCCCGCCTTCCCGGGTTCCGTCGCCTCTCCGCGGCGGCGCTCTCCCCGGCCCGGCGCGCGGCCCCCGGGTCGTGCCCCCATTCCCAGCGTCCCCCGCTGTCTCCGTCCCTTCCAGGGAAACCTGTTTTCCCTGCTGTTGACTTTCAAGCCGAGGATCGACTCACACCACGGTGGCACGTGGGACAGCCCTGTGGGAAAGCCTCGTCGTGGGAAAGCCTCGAGGGAAAGCCACAGATCCCTTTATCCACGCGAAGGGAAGCGCGACACTGCTGCTACAGCTCGGGAGGAAAGCGCACGTGCATGCCCCTCTCGAGACGAGGACTGACTCCCTTGGGCAGACTCCAGAAGTACCCCAAGATCCATGTCAGCACTGGAGAGGAATGCTCAGGTTACGGCACCGATTCCACACAAGATCTAGGGCCCGGCATCGATGGGAGAGGAATCCCGAGAGGCCCCCGAGCAACTCGCATGGGGACTGGACTTTCCTGAGGCCACCAGAGCGGGTCCCTGAGGTCCCCGTCGTAAGTCGAGAGCACCTGCCGCAACTCGAGAAAATCCAGGAGGTTCTCCCCTCCAGGCGAAATGAGGCCCATTTCCGCTGAGGCGTCTCGAGGCTAATCACATCTAACATCTGGAACTTCCAAAGGGTCCTTCACACCCTTGCTGCAACTCAAGAAGTTCTCTGACATACCCGTCTCCACTCGAGAGGAAGCACGAGAGTCCCGCCCACATCCAGAGGAGCCCCGTTTCCGCCTCCTAGCTCGAGAGGAGGGATCCTTTTCCTGCGTGGTGGGGAAAGAATTCCCGCGTTCCCGTCGCATCTCAAGTGGAGGCGCTTGCCAGGGTCCAGCCCCGGTGGATCCAGGGAATTCGAAGGGTGGACGGCGTTGGCGTGGAAAGACTTGTTTGTTTATTAATGTAAGATTAGGTTAAGAAACTATAGTGTAATAAGAAGATTAAGTGGAGGAAGAGGGCTGAATAGCTTGGTTTTCACGGAAGGCCATTAAAATTCCAGACAAGGAATTTGCACCATCTACGTTTGGCCACCGGCGCCCGCTTGAATATCTAAGGGTGCCTCGCCTTAAGCTCCCTTTCGTGCGGGTCTTAACAGCCGGGGCAAGTAAGTAGACCTGGCGAGCCTCCGCGCCCCAGATGGAGATTCAGCCTGAAGTTAAAGTAAAGAGCAGAGAGAGGGAAGGGGAGAGAAGAAGAGAGAGAGAGAGACATGGGGGGATCCAGAGTCCCAAGAAACTAGGCCGAGAGACTAGTTCGAGAAACTGGTCCAATCCTTTATTGTTCAGAAGGCCTTTTATACTTTTGATAAAACATGGAGATCAATGGGTAACACAGAATTATGTAGCGTTCGCAGCGCAGACTCTTTCTATACATCATTTTGTATACAAAAGGTCTCTGGTGATTTACATTATCTTCTGGCCAAGAGGCTTGTTAACACTTTTTAGCTCTCTTCCTTAATGAATGTTAATTTTGTTTCCCCTGAAGTGTTTTTTTTAATCTGCATCTCCTTAAAGCATTAAAGTTACATCTCTATAGAAAAAAGGTGCAGTGCGATAGAACAAAGGTGCAGTGGGATATAACAAAGAAGGTACTTAACTCGAGGATCTAATGTTGCTAATACTAGGTCTACTACTTGTTTTTCTATATACCAACTATATCTAAAAATAAAGGATATGAAAATTTGGCAGCAAACATTGACTCAACAAATGAAACTTATAATCAGTCCTATTCTAAAGATTTTGACTCCTCGGAAGCCCCTACATTCCTAGGATGTTTTAAGCTTCCTGTGCCTCCTGCGGTCAGGAGGCCTCAAACAAACACACTTGCAGAGTCCTGCAGGCAGGCTAGAAAGCCATCGGAGGGTTTTTTGGATTTGAAACACTCTTTCAAATGCAGAAGACTAAAGCCCCTGAATTGACTTTTTCCAGAAAATGTCAGAAGAGTGGAAAAGCAGAGCACAAAAGCCGGCAGATTTTTGTTGGGGTACATGCTTAGGAATTTCCAAGAGGGGCCCCTGAAGTCTGAGCACGCCTTGCGTATGTCAGCTTCCTTCCTCATGACCTTGTCACGGGCGGGATTCCTCACAAAGGCTTCCGGCAGGCGCTCTCCACAGGAAAGGCGAGAGGAACTCCAGGGTCGTGCCACCATTCCCAGAGTCCCCCAGATGTCTCAGTCCATTCCAGGGAAACCTGTTTTCCCTGCACTGCCTCGACTTTCAACCCAAGGATCGACTCACACCACGGTGGCACGTGGGACAGCCCTGTGGGAAAGCCTCGTGGGAAAGCCTCCTGGGAAAGCCTCGAGGGAAAGCTACAGATCCGTTGATCCACGCAAAGGGAAGCGCTGACACTGCTGCTACAGCTCGGGAGGAAAGCGCACGTGCATGCCCCGACTCGAGACGCGGACTGACTTCCCTGGGGAGACTCCAGAAGTACCCCAAGATCCATGTCAGGGCATGGAGAGGAATCCTCAGGTTCCGGCATCGACTACACACAAGGTCTTAGGCCCCGGCATCGGACGGGAGAGGAATCCCGAGAGGCCCCCGAGCAATTCGCATGGGGACTGGCATTTCCTGAGGCCACCAGGGCGGTCCCTGAGGTCCCCGTCTTAAGTCCACAGTACCTGCCGCAACTCGAGAAAATCCAGGAGGGTTCTCCCCTTCAGTGCGAGATGAGGCCCATTTCCCCTGAGGCGTCTCGATGCTAATCACACCTAACCTCTGGAACTTCCAAAGGGTCCTTAACACCCTTGCTGCAACACAAGAAGTTCCTCGACATACCCGTTTCCAATCGAGAGGAAGCACGAGAGTTCCCACCCACATCCAGAGGAGCCCCGTTTCGCTTCATAGTTCCAGAGGAGGGATTCTTTTCCTGTGTGGTCGAGAAAGAATTCCCGGCGATCCCGTCGCATCTCAAGTGGAGGCGCTCACCACAGGAAAGGCGAGAGGAACTCCTGGGTCGTGCCACTATTCCCAGAGTCCCCCAGATGCTCAGTCCATAACAGGGAAACCAGTTTTCCCAGCACTGCCTCGACTTTCAAGCCGAGGATCGACTCACACCACGGTGGTACGTGGGACAGCCCAGTGGGAAAACGTCGTGGGAAAGCCTCGTGGGAAAGCCTCGTGGGAAAGCCTCCAAGGAAAGCCACAGATTCCTGGATCCACGCGAAGGGAAGAGTGACACTGCTGCTACAGCTCTGGAGGAAATTGCACATGCATGCCCCCAATAGATATGAGGACTGACTCACCTGGGAGACTCCAGAAAGTACCCCAAGATCCATGTAAGCACTGGAGAGGAATCCTCAGGTTCCGGCACCGACTCCACACAAGGTCTTAGGCGACTGCATCTACGGGAGAGGAATCCCGAGAGGCCCCCGAGCAACTCGCATGGCGTCTGGCCTTTCCTGAGGGCCACCCAGAGAAGGGTCCCTGATGTCCCCGTCATAACTCGAGAGCACCTGCCACAACTCGAGAAAATCCAGGAGGTTCTCCCCTCCAGGCGAGATGAGGCCCATTTCCGCTGAGGGTCTCGAGGCTAATCACACCTAACCTCTGGAACTTCCAAAGGGTCCTTCACACCCTTGCTGCAACTCAAGAAGTTCCCCGACATAATCCGTCTCCACTCGAGAGGAAGCACGAGAGTCCCGCCCACATCCAGAGGAGTCCCGTTTCCGCTCCTAGCTCGAGAGGAGGGATCCTTTCCCTGCGTGGTCGGGAAAGAATTCCCGGGGTTCCCGTCGCATCTCAAGAGGAGGCGCTCTCCACAGGAAGGCGAGAGGAACTCCTGGGTTGTGCCACCATTCCCAGAGTCCCCCAGATGTCTCAGTCCATTCCAAGGGAAACCTGTTTTCCCTGCACTGCCTCGACTTTCAAGCCGAGAATCGACTCACACCACGGTGGCACGTGGGACAGCCCTGTGGGAAAGCCTCGTGGGAAAGCCTCGTGGGAAAGCCTCGGGGAAAGCCACAGATCCCTTGATCCACGCGAAGGGAAGCGTGACACTGCTGCTTCAGCTCGGGAGCAAATCTCACGTGGATGCGCCAACTTCGAGACGAGGACTGAGTCCCCTGGGTAGGCTCCAGAAGTTCCCCAAGATCCCATGTCAGCACTGGAGAGTAATCCTCAGGTTCCGACACCGATTCCACACATGGTCTTAAGCCCCGGCATCGACGGGAGAGGAATCCCGAGAGGCCCCTGAGCAACTCGCATGGGGATTGGCCTTTTCCTGAGGCCACCAGAGCAGGTCCCTGAGGTCCCCGTCGTAAGTCGAGAGCACCTGCCACAACTCGAGAAAATCCAGGAGGTTCCTCCCCTCCAGGGGAGATGAGGCCCATTTCCGCTGAGGCGTCTAGAGGCTAATCACACCTAACTTCTGGAACTTCCAAAGGGTCCTTCACACCCTTGCTACAACTCAAGAAGTTCCCCGGCATACCCGACTCCACTCAGGATGAAGCACGAGAGTCCCGCCACATCCAGAGGAGACCCGTTTCGGCCTCCTTGCTCGAGAGACGGGTTCCTTTCCCCTGCGTGTCGGGAAAGAATTCCCGGCGTTCCTGTCGCATCTCAAGAGGAGGCACTCTCCACAGGAAAAGGCGTGAGGAACTCCAGGGTTGTGCCACCATTCCCAGAGTCCTCCAGATATCTCAGTCCATTCCAGGGAAACCTGTTTTCCCTGCACTGTTTCGACTTTCAAGCAGAGGATCGACTCACACCACGTTGCCACGTGGGAGCAGCCCTGTGGGAAAGCCTCGTGGGAAAGCCTCGTGGGAAAGCCTCGAGGGAAAGCCACAGATCCCTTGATCCACGCGAAGGGAAGCGTTACACATGCTGCTACAGCTCAGAGAGTAAAGCGCACTTGTATGCCCCCACTCGAGACGAGGACTGACTCCACTGGGGAGAGTCCAGAAGTTCCCCCAAGATCCTTTTCAGCACTGGAGAGGAATCCTCAGGTTACGGAACCGACTCCACACAAGTGTCTTAGGCCCGGCATCGACGGGAGAGGGATCCCGAGAGGTCCCCGAGCAACTCCCATGGGGACTGGCATTTCCAGAGGCCTCCAGAGCGGGTCCCTGAGGACAACGTCTCAAGTCGAGAGCACCTGCCGCAACTCGAGAAAATCCAGGAGGTTCTCCCTCCAGGCGAGATGAGGCCCATTTCCGCTGAGGCGTCTCGAGGCTAATCACACCTAACTCTGGAACTTCCAAAGGGTCCTTCACACCCTTGTGCAACTCAAGAAGTTCCCCAACATACCCGACTCCACTCGAGAGGAAGCACGAGAGTCCCGCCCACATCCAGAGGAGCCCCGTTTCGAGAGGAGGGATCCTTTCCCTGCGTGGTCGGGAAAGAATTCCCGGCGTTCCCGTCGCATCTCAAGAGGAGGCGCTCTCCACAGGAAAGGCGAGAGGAACTCCAGGGTCGTGCCACCATTCCCAGAGTCCCCAGATGTCTCAGTCCATTCCAGGGAAACCTGTTTTCCCTGCACTGTTTCGACTTTCAAGCCGAGGATCGACTCACACCACGGTGGCACGTGGGACAGCCCTGTGGGAAAGCGTGGGAAAGCCTCGTGGGAAAGCCTCGAGGGAAAGCCACAGATCCCTTGATCCACGCGAAGGGAAGCGTGACACTGCTGCTACAGCTCGGGAGGAAAGCGCACGTGCTGCCCCCACTCGAGACGAGGACTGACTCCCCCTGGGGAGACTCCAGAAGTACCCAAGATCCATGTCAGCACTGGAGAGGAATCCTCAGGTTCCGGCACGACTCCACACAAGGTCTTAGGCCCCATCGACGGGAGAGGAATCCCGAGAGGCCCCGAGCAACTCGCATGGGGACTGGCCTTTCCTGAGGCCACCAGAGCGGGTCCCTGAGGTCCCCGTCGTAAGTCGAGAGCACCTGCCGCAACTCGAGAAAATCCAGGAGGTTCTCCCCTCCAGGGATGAGGCCCATTTCCCTGAGGCGTCTCGAGGCTAATCACACCTAACCTCTGGAACTCCAAAGGTTCTTTCACACCCTTGCTGCAACTCAAGAAGTTCCCCGACATACCCGTCTCCACTCGAGAGGAAGCACGAGAGTCCCAAACATCCAGAGGAGCCCCGTTTCCGCCTCATAGCTTGAGAGGAGGGATCCTTTCCCTGCGTGGTCGGGAAAGAATTCCCGGCGTTCCCTCGCATCTCAAGAGGAGGCGCTCCACAGGAAAGGCGAGAGGAACTCCAGGGTCGTGCCACCATTCCCAGAGTCCCCCAGATGTCTCAGTCCATTCCAGGGAAACCTGTTTTCCCTGCACTGCCTCAAATTTCAAGCCGAGGATCGACCCACAGCACGTGGCACGTGGGACAGCCCTGTGGAAGCTCGTGGGAAAGCCTCGTGGGAAAGCCTCGATGGAAAGCCACGGATCCCTTGATCCACGCGAAGGGAAGCGGGACACCGCTGCTACAGCTCGGGGAAAGCGCACGTGTGCCCCACTCGAGAGAGGACTGACTCCCCTGGGGAGACTCCAGAAGTACCCCAAGATCCATGTCAGCACTGGAGAGGAATCCTCAGGTTCCGGAACTGACTCCACACAAGGTCTTAGGCCCCAGCATCGACGGAGAGGAATCCCCGAGAGGCCCCCGAGCAACTCGCATGGGGACTGGCCTTTCCTGAGGCCACCAGAGGGGGTCCCTGAGGTCCCCGTCGTAAGTCGAGAACCTGCCGCAACTCGAGAAAATCCAGGAGGTTCTCCCTCCAGGCGAGATGAGGCCCATTTCCGCTGAGGCGTCTCGAGGCTAATCACACCTAACCTCTGGAACTTCCAAAGGGTCCTTCACACCCTTGCTGCAACTCAAGAAGTTCCCCGACATACCCGTCTCCACTCGAGAGGAAGCACGAGAGTCCCGCCCACATCCAGAGGAGCCCCGTTTCCGCTTCCTAGCTCGAGAGGAGGGATCTTTCCCTGCGTGGTCGGAAAGAATTCCCGGCGTTCCCGTCGCATCTCAAGAGGAGGCGCTCTCCACAGGAAAGGCGAGAGGAACTCCAGGGTCGTGCCACCATTCCCAGAGTCCCCCAGATGTCTCAGTCCATTCCAGGGAAACCTGTTTTCCCTGCTGCCTCGACTTTCAAGCCGAGGATCGACTCACACCACGGTGGCACGTGGGACAGCCCTGTGGGAAAGCCTCGTGGGAAAGCCTCGTGGGAAAGCCTCGAGGAAAGCCACAGATCCTTGATCCACGCGAAGGGAAGAGTGACACTGCTGCTACAGCTCGGGAGGAAATTGCACATGCATGCCCCCAATAGAGAGAGGACTGACTCCCTGGGAGACTCCAGAAGTACCCCAAGATCCATGTCAGCACTGGAGAGGAATCCTCAGGTTCCGGAACGACTCCACACAAGGTCTTAGGCCCCAGATCGAGGGAGAG
>NW_017213649.1:0-24996 GCF_001704415.2 Capra hircus | reverse complement strand
CAGGTCTTGCCTCAGGGGCTGCTTCCCCTGAGTTGGGGCTGTGGGCAGGAACCCAGACACGCAGGATCAGGCCCCAAACACCTGCACATGTCTCTGCTGGGGAGGAGAGTGCTAGGGAACCTACGTCTGTCATACACTTTCTGGGCACCCAAGGAATCAGCCTCCGTGTGTGCGGGGCTGAAAACCCCAGCCAGGGGACCTGGGAGCCTGGTGCTCTCCGTGTGGCGCTGAATCTGGGCGGCCAAGCAACCGCTGGAGGAGCCCTGCAGTTGCCCTTCCCTTCCCTCTGACAGAATTCTCACTGCTGGAGCCCTTGGCAGTGTGCAACCCACCAGCCCCTAAGCTCTCCTTAAGGAGGACTGGGACCTAAGTGCAAAGGCAAGGCAGGATTGGAGCTGAGGCAAGAAAGGCGCCAGTGGCGACTCCCAGGCTCCTGCTGCCTGCTCCTTCCTGGAGAGGCAGCCTAAAAGCAAGGCAAGTCTGGGCAAGGCTAGCCCCCGGCAGAGCAGCCTCGCGCCAGGAACTCTGCCAGATCGGGGCTCTGAGCAGAGCTAGAGCTCTGCCGTACTGGAGGCGCACTTAGCTCCGTGCAAGCAGGGCTTTCAACTTGACGGGGCTGGGCTGCCTCCTCTTCCCCCGAGGAGGCTCGCTTCCCTGCTGGCTGTGCACTCGCCTATCAGGCGGGGGCGCAGGGCTCCTCCAGCAGGTCTTGCCTCAGGGGCTGCTTCCCCTGAGTTGGGGCTGTGGGCAGGAACCCAGACACGCAGGATCAGGCCCCAAACACCTGCACATGTCTCTGCTGGGGAGGAGAGTGCTAGGGAACCTACGTCTGTCATACACTTTCTGGGCACCCAAGGAATCAGCCTCCGTGTGTGCGGGGCTGAAAACCCCAGCCAGGGGCCCTGGGAGCCTGGTGCTCTCGGTGCGGCGCTGATTCTAGGCGGCCTAGAAACCGCTGGAGGAGCCCTGCAGTTGCCCTTCCCTTCCCTCTGACAGAGCTCTCACTGCTGAAGCCCTTGGCAGTGTGCAACCCACCACCCCCTAAGCCCTCCCCAACGACGCCTGGCACCTATGTGCAAAGGCAAGGCAGGATTGGAGCTGAGGCAAGGAAGGCACCAGTGGCGTCTCCCAGGCTCGCTCAGACAGCTCCTTCCTGGGGAGGGAGCCTAAAAGCAAGGCAAGTCTGGGCAAGGCGAGCCCCCGGCCGAGCAGCCTCGCGCCAGAAACTCTGCCAGATCGGGGCTCTGAGCAGAGCTAGAGCTCTGCCGTACTGGAGGCCCACTTAGCTCCGTGCAAGCAGGGCTTTCCTCTTGACTGGGCTCGGCTGCCTCCTCTTCTCCCGAGGAGGCTCGCTACACTGCTGGCTGTGCTCTCGCCTATCAGGCGGGCGCGCAGGGCTCCTCCAGCAGGTCTTGCCTCAGGGGCTGCTTCCCCTGAGTTGAGGCTGTGGGCGGGAACCCAGACACGCAGGATAAGGCCCCAACCACCTGCACATGTCTCTGCTGGGGAGGAGAGTGCTAGGGAACCTACGTCTCTCACACACTTTCTAGGCACCCACGGAGTCAGCCTCTGGGAGTGTGGGGATGCAAAACCCAGCCAGGGGCCCTTGGAACCTGGTGCTCTCCGTGCGGAGCTTTGTCTGGGCGGCCAAGGAACCGCTGAAGGAGCCCTGCTGTTGCCCTTCGCTTCCCTCTGACAGAGCTTTCACTGCTGGAGCCCTTGGCAGTGTGCAACCCACCAGCCCCTAAGCCCTCCTCAAGGACGCTTGGGACCTAAGTGCAAAGGCAAGGCAGGGGTAGAGCTGAAGCCAGGAAGGCGCCAGTGGCGTTTCCGAGCCTCACACAGCCTGCTCCTTCCTGGGGAGGGAGCCTTAAAGCAAGGCAAGTCTGCGCAAGGCTCGCCTATGGCAGAGCATCTTGGTGCCAGGAACTCTGCCAGATCGGGCCTCTGAACAGAGCTAGAGATCTGCCGTACTGGAGTCGCACTTAGCTTCGTGTAAGCAGGGATTTCAGCTTGACGGGGACTTGCTGCCTCCTCTTCCCCCGAGGAGGCTCGCTTCCCTGCTGGCTGTGCACTCGCCTATCAGGCGGGGGCGCAGGGCTCCTCCAGCAGGTCTTGCCTCAGGGGCTGCTTCCCCTGAGTTGGGGCTGTGGGCAGGAACCCAGACACGCAGGATCAGGCCCCAAACACCTGCACATGTCTCTGCTGGGGAGGAGAGTGCTAGGGAACCTACGTCTGTCATACACTTTCTGGGCACCCAAGGAATCAGCCTCCGTGTGTGCGGGGCTGAAAACCCCAGCCAGGGGACCTGGGAGCCTGGTGCTCTCCGTGTGGCGCTGAATCTGGGCGGCCAAGCAACCGCTGGAGGAGCCCTGCAGTTGCCCTTCCCTTCCCTCTGACAGAATTCTCACTGCTGGAGCCCTTGGCAGTGTGCAACCCACCAGCCCCTAAGCTCTCCTTAAGGAGGACTGGGACCTAAGTGCAAAGGCAAGGCAGGATTGGAGCTGAGGCAAGAAAGGCGCCAGTGGCGACTCCCAGGCTCCTGCTGCCTGCTCCTTCCTGGAGAGGCAGCCTAAAAGCAAGGCAAGTCTGGGCAAGGCTAGCCCCCGGCAGAGCAGCCTCGCGCCAGGAACTCTGCCAGATCGGGGCTCTGAGCAGAGCTAGAGCTCTGCCGTACTGGAGGCGCACTTAGCTCCGTGCAAGCAGGGCTTTCAACTTGACGGGGCTGGGCTGCCTCCTCTTCCCCCGAGGAGGCTCGCTTCCCTGCTGGCTGTGCACTCGCCTATCAGGCGGGGGCGCAGGGCTCCTCCAGCAGGTCTTGCCTCAGGGGCTGCTTCCCCTGAGTTGGGGCTGTGGGCAGGAACCCAGACACGCAGGATCAGGCCCCAAACACCTGCACATGTCTCTGCTGGGGAGGAGAGTGCTAGGGAACCTACGTCTGTCATACACTTTCTGGGCACCCAAGGAATCAGCCTCCGTGTGTGCGGGGCTGAAAACCCCAGCCAGGGGCCCTGGGAGCCTGGTGCTCTCGGTGCGGCGCTGATTCTAGGCGGCCTAGAAACCGCTGGAGGAGCCCTGCAGTTGCCCTTCCCTTCCCTCTGACAGAGCTCTCACTGCTGAAGCCCTTGGCAGTGTGCAACCCACCACCCCCTAAGCCCTCCCCAACGACGCCTGGCACCTATGTGCAAAGGCAAGGCAGGATTGGAGCTGAGGCAAGGAAGGCACCAGTGGCGTCTCCCAGGCTCGCTCAGACAGCTCCTTCCTGGGGAGGGAGCCTAAAAGCAAGGCAAGTCTGGGCAAGGCGAGCCCCCGGCCGAGCAGCCTCGCGCCAGAAACTCTGCCAGATCGGGGCTCTGAGCAGAGCTAGAGCTCTGCCGTACTGGAGGCCCACTTAGCTCCGTGCAAGCAGGGCTTTCCTCTTGACTGGGCTCGGCTGCCTCCTCTTCTCCCGAGGAGGCTCGCTACACTGCTGGCTGTGCTCTCGCCTATCAGGCGGGCGCGCAGGGCTCCTCCAGCAGGTCTTGCCTCAGGGGCTGCTTCCCCTGAGTTGAGGCTGTGGGCGGGAACCCAGACACGCAGGATAAGGCCCCAACCACCTGCACATGTCTCTGCTGGGGAGGAGAGTGCTAGGGAACCTACGTCTCTCACACACTTTCTAGGCACCCACGGAGTCAGCCTCTGGGAGTGTGGGGATGCAAAACCCAGCCAGGGGCCCTTGGAACCTGGTGCTCTCCGTGCGGAGCTTTGTCTGGGCGGCCAAGGAACCGCTGAAGGAGCCCTGCTGTTGCCCTTCGCTTCCCTCTGACAGAGCTTTCACTGCTGGAGCCCTTGGCAGTGTGCAACCCACCAGCCCCTAAGCCCTCCTCAAGGACGCTTGGGACCTAAGTGCAAAGGCAAGGCAGGGGTAGAGCTGAAGCCAGGAAGGCGCCAGTGGCGTTTCCGAGCCTCACACAGCCTGCTCCTTCCTGGGGAGGGAGCCTTAAAGCAAGGCAAGTCTGCGCAAGGCTCGCCTATGGCAGAGCATCTTGGTGCCAGGAACTCTGCCAGATCGGGCCTCTGAACAGAGCTAGAGATCTGCCGTACTGGAGTCGCACTTAGCTTCGTGTAAGCAGGGATTTCAGCTTGACGGGGACTTGCTGCCTCCTCTTCCCCCGAGGAGGCTCGCTTCCCTGCTGGCTGTGCACTCGCCTATCAGGCGGGGGCGCAGGGCTCCTCCAGCAGGTCTTGCCTCAGGGGCTGCTTCCCCTGAGTTGGGGCTGTGGGCCGCCCACAGCCCAACTCAGGGAAGCAGCCCCTGAGGCAAGACCTGCTGGAGGAGCCCTGCGCCCCCGCCTGATAGGCGAGTGCACAGCCAGCAGGGAAGCGAGCCTCCTCGGGGGAAGAGGAGGCAGCAAGTCCCCGTCAAGCTGAAATCCCTGCTTACACGAAGCTAAGTGCGACTCCAGTACGGCAGATCTCTAGCTCTGTTCAGAGGCCCGATCTGGCAGAGTTCCTGGCACCAAGATGCTCTGCCATAGGCGAGCCTTGCGCAGACTTGCCTTGCTTTAAGGCTCCCTCCCCAGGAAGGAGCAGGCTGTGTGAGGCTCGGAAACGCCACTGGCGCCTTCCTGGCTTCAGCTCTACCCCTGCCTTGCCTTTGCACTTAGGTCCCAAGCGTCCTTGAGGAGGGCTTAGGGGCTGGTGGGTTGCACACTGCCAAGGGCTCCAGCAGTGAAAGCTCTGTCAGAGGGAAGCGAAGGGCAACAGCAGGGCTCCTTCAGCGGTTCCTTGGCCGCCCAGACAAAGCTCCGCACGGAGAGCACCAGGTTCCAAGGGCCCCTGGCTGGGTTTTGCATCCCCACACTCCCAGAGGCTGACTCCGTGGGTGCCTAGAAAGTGTGTGAGAGACGTAGGTTCCCTAGCACTCTCCTCCCCAGCAGAGACATGTGCAGGTGGTTGGGGCCTTATCCTGCGTGTCTGGGTTCCCGCCCACAGCCTCAACTCAGGGGAAGCAGCCCCTGAGGCAAGACCTGCTGGAGGAGCCCTGCGCGCCCGCCTGATAGGCGAGAGCACAGCCAGCAGTGTAGCGAGCCTCCTCGGGAGAAGAGGAGGCAGCCGAGCCCAGTCAAGAGGAAAGCCCTGCTTGCACGGAGCTAAGTGGGCCTCCAGTACGGCAGAGCTCTAGCTCTGCTCAGAGCCCCGATCTGGCAGAGTTTCTGGCGCGAGGCTGCTCGGCCGGGGGCTCGCCTTGCCCAGACTTGCCTTGCTTTTAGGCTCCCTCCCCAGGAAGGAGCTGTCTGAGCGAGCCTGGGAGACGCCACTGGTGCCTTCCTTGCCTCAGCTCCAATCCTGCCTTGCCTTTGCACATAGGTGCCAGGCGTCGTTGGGGAGGGCTTAGGGGGTGGTGGGTTGCACACTGCCAAGGGCTTCAGCAGTGAGAGCTCTGTCAGAGGGAAGGGAAGGGCAACTGCAGGGCTCCTCCAGCGGTTTCTAGGCCGCCTAGAATCAGCGCCGCACCGAGAGCACCAGGCTCCCAGGGCCCCTGGCTGGGGTTTTCAGCCCCGCACACACGGAGGCTGATTCCTTGGGTGCCCAGAAAGTGTATGACAGACGTAGGTTCCCTAGCACTCTCCTCCCCAGCAGAGACATGTGCAGGTGTTTGGGGCCTGATCCTGCGTGTCTGGGTTCCTGCCCACAGCCCCAACTCAGGGGAAGCAGCCCCTGAGGCAAGACCTGCTGGAGGAGCCCTGCGCCCCCGCCTGATAGGCGAGTGCACAGCCAGCAGGGAAGCGAGCCTCCTCGGGGGAAGAGGAGGCAGCCCAGCCCCGTCAAGTTGAAAGCCCTGCTTGCACGGAGCTAAGTGCGCCTCCAGTACGGCAGAGCTCTAGCTCTGCTCAGAGCCCCGATCTGGCAGAGTTCCTGGCGCGAGGCTGCTCTGCCGGGGGCTAGCCTTGCCCAGACTTGCCTTGCTTTTAGGCTGCCTCTCCAGGAAGGAGCAGGCAGCAGGAGCCTGGGAGTCGCCACTGGCGCCTTTCTTGCCTCAGCTCCAATCCTGCCTTGCCTTTGCACTTAGGTCCCAGTCCTCCTTAAGGAGAGCTTAGGGGCTGGTGGGTTGCACACTGCCAAGGGCTCCAGCAGTGAGAATTCTGTCAGAGGGAAGGGAAGGGCAACTGCAGGGCTCCTCCAGCGGTTGCTTGGCCGCCCAGATTCAGCGCCACACGGAGAGCACCAGGCTCCCAGGTCCCCTGGCTGGGGTTTTCAGCCCCGCACACACGGAGGCTGATTCCTTGGGTGCCCAGAAAGTGTATGACAGACGTAGGTTCCCTAGCACTCTCCTCCCCAGCAGAGACATGTGCAGGTGTTTGGGGCCTGATCCTGCGTGTCTGGGTTCCTGCCCACAGCCCCAACTCAGGGGAAGCAGCCCCTGAGGCAAGACCTGCTGGAGGAGCCCTGCGCCCCCGCCTGATAGGCGAGTGCACAGCCAGCAGGGAAGCGAGCCTCCTCGGGGGAAGAGGAGGCAGCAAGTCCCCGTCAAGCTGAAATCCCTGCTTACACGAAGCTAAGTGCGACTCCAGTACGGCAGATCTCTAGCTCTGTTCAGAGGCCCGATCTGGCAGAGTTCCTGGCACCAAGATGCTCTGCCATAGGC
The DNA here is from genome assembly GCF_001704415.2 of Capra hircus. Classification (NCBI taxonomy): domain Eukaryota; kingdom Metazoa; phylum Chordata; class Mammalia; order Artiodactyla; family Bovidae; genus Capra; species Capra hircus. The sequence continues at coordinate 18,368 of NW_017213649.1, read as the reverse complement.
GAGCCTTGCGCAGACTTGCCTTGCTTTAAGGCTCCCTCCCCAGGAAGGAGCAGGCTGTGTGAGGCTCGGAAACGCCACTGGCGCCTTCCTGGCTTCAGCTCTACCCCTGCCTTGCCTTTGCACTTAGGTCCCAAGCGTCCTTGAGGAGGGCTTAGGGGCTGGTGGGTTGCACACTGCCAAGGGCTCCAGCAGTGAAAGCTCTGTCAGAGGGAAGCGAAGGGCAACAGCAGGGCTCCTTCAGCGGTTCCTTGGCCGCCCAGACAAAGCTCCGCACGGAGAGCACCAGGTTCCAAGGGCCCCTGGCTGGGTTTTGCATCCCCACACTCCCAGAGGCTGACTCCGTGGGTGCCTAGAAAGTGTGTGAGAGACGTAGGTTCCCTAGCACTCTCCTCCCCAGCAGAGACATGTGCAGGTGGTTGGGGCCTTATCCTGCGTGTCTGGGTTCCCGCCCACAGCCTCAACTCAGGGGAAGCAGCCCCTGAGGCAAGACCTGCTGGAGGAGCCCTGCGCGCCCGCCTGATAGGCGAGAGCACAGCCAGCAGTGTAGCGAGCCTCCTCGGGAGAAGAGGAGGCAGCCGAGCCCAGTCAAGAGGAAAGCCCTGCTTGCACGGAGCTAAGTGGGCCTCCAGTACGGCAGAGCTCTAGCTCTGCTCAGAGCCCCGATCTGGCAGAGTTTCTGGCGCGAGGCTGCTCGGCCGGGGGCTCGCCTTGCCCAGACTTGCCTTGCTTTTAGGCTCCCTCCCCAGGAAGGAGCTGTCTGAGCGAGCCTGGGAGACGCCACTGGTGCCTTCCTTGCCTCAGCTCCAATCCTGCCTTGCCTTTGCACATAGGTGCCAGGCGTCGTTGGGGAGGGCTTAGGGGGTGGTGGGTTGCACACTGCCAAGGGCTTCAGCAGTGAGAGCTCTGTCAGAGGGAAGGGAAGGGCAACTGCAGGGCTCCTCCAGCGGTTTCTAGGCCGCCTAGAATCAGCGCCGCACCGAGAGCACCAGGCTCCCAGGGCCCCTGGCTGGGGTTTTCAGCCCCGCACACACGGAGGCTGATTCCTTGGGTGCCCAGAAAGTGTATGACAGACGTAGGTTCCCTAGCACTCTCCTCCCCAGCAGAGACATGTGCAGGTGTTTGGGGCCTGATCCTGCGTGTCTGGGTTCCTGCCCACAGCCCCAACTCAGGGGAAGCAGCCCCTGAGGCAAGACCTGCTGGAGGAGCCCTGCGCCCCCGCCTGATAGGCGAGTGCACAGCCAGCAGGGAAGCGAGCCTCCTCGGGGGAAGAGGAGGCAGCCCAGCCCCGTCAAGTTGAAAGCCCTGCTTGCACGGAGCTAAGTGCGCCTCCAGTACGGCAGAGCTCTAGCTCTGCTCAGAGCCCCGATCTGGCAGAGTTCCTGGCGCGAGGCTGCTCTGCCGGGGGCTAGCCTTGCCCAGACTTGCCTTGCTTTTAGGCTGCCTCTCCAGGAAGGAGCAGGCAGCAGGAGCCTGGGAGTCGCCACTGGCGCCTTTCTTGCCTCAGCTCCAATCCTGCCTTGCCTTTGCACTTAGGTCCCAGTCCTCCTTAAGGAGAGCTTAGGGGCTGGTGGGTTGCACACTGCCAAGGGCTCCAGCAGTGAGAATTCTGTCAGAGGGAAGGGAAGGGCAACTGCAGGGCTCCTCCAGCGGTTGCTTGGCCGCCCAGATTCAGCGCCACACGGAGAGCACCAGGCTCCCAGGTCCCCTGGCTGGGGTTTTCAGCCCCGCACACACGGAGGCTGATTCCTTGGGTGCCCAGAAAGTGTATGACAGACGTAGGTTCCCTAGCACTCTCCTCCCCAGCAGAGACATGTGCAGGTGTTTGGGGCCTGATCCTGCGTGTCTGGGTTCCTGCCCACAGCCCCAACTCAGGGGAAGCAGCCCCTGAGGCAAGACCTGCTGGAGGAGCCCTGCGCCCCCGCCTGATAGGCGAGTGCACAGCCAGCAGGGAAGCGAGCCTCCTCGGGGGAAGAGGAGGCAGCAAGTCCCCGTCAAGCTGAAATCCCTGCTTACACGAAGCTAAGTGCGACTCCAGTACGGCAGATCTCTAGCTCTGTTCAGAGGCCCGATCTGGCAGAGTTCCTGGCACCAAGATGCTCTGCCATAGGCGAGCCTTGCGCAGACTTGCCTTGCTTTAAGGCTCCCTCCCCAGGAAGGAGCAGGCTGTGTGAGGCTCGGAAACGCCACTGGCGCCTTCCTGGCTTCAGCTCTACCCCTGCCTTGCCTTTGCACTTAGGTCCCAAGCGTCCTTGAGGAGGGCTTAGGGGCTGGTGGGTTGCACACTGCCAAGGGCTCCAGCAGTGAAAGCTCTGTCAGAGGGAAGCGAAGGGCAACAGCAGGGCTCCTTCAGCGGTTCCTTGGCCGCCCAGACAAAGCTCCGCACGGAGAGCACCAGGTTCCAAGGGCCCCTGGCTGGGTTTTGCATCCCCACACTCCCAGAGGCTGACTCCGTGGGTGCCTAGAAAGTGTGTGAGAGACGTAGGTTCCCTAGCACTCTCCTCCCCAGCAGAGACATGTGCAGGTGGTTGGGGCCTTATCCTGCGTGTCTGGGTTCCCGCCCACAGCCTCAACTCAGGGGAAGCAGCCCCTGAGGCAAGACCTGCTGGAGGAGCCCTGCGCGCCCGCCTGATAGGCGAGAGCACAGCCAGCAGTGTAGCGAGCCTCCTCGGGAGAAGAGGAGGCAGCCGAGCCCAGTCAAGAGGAAAGCCCTGCTTGCACGGAGCTAAGTGGGCCTCCAGTACGGCAGAGCTCTAGCTCTGCTCAGAGCCCCGATCTGGCAGAGTTTCTGGCGCGAGGCTGCTCGGCCGGGGGCTCGCCTTGCCCAGACTTGCCTTGCTTTTAGGCTCCCTCCCCAGGAAGGAGCTGTCTGAGCGAGCCTGGGAGACGCCACTGGTGCCTTCCTTGCCTCAGCTCCAATCCTGCCTTGCCTTTGCACATAGGTGCCAGGCGTCCGTTGGGGAGGGCTTAGGGGTGGTGGGTTGCACACTGCCAAGGGCTTCCAGCAGTGAGAGCTCTGTCAGAGGGAAGGGAAGGGCAACTGCAGGGCTCCTCCAGCGGTTTCTAGGCCGCCTAGAATTCAGCGCCGCACCGGAGAGCACCAGGCTCCCAGGGCCCCTGGCTGGGGTTTTCAGCCCCGCACACACGGAGGCTGATTCCTTGGGTGCCCAGAAAGTGTATGACAGACGTAGGTTCCCTAGCACTCTCCTCCCCAGCAGAGACATGTGCAGGTGTTTGGGGCCTGATCCTGCGTGTCTGGGTTCCTGCCCACAGCCCCAACTCAGGGGAAGCAGCCCCTGAGGCAAGACCTGCTGGAGGAGCCCTGCGCCCCCGCCTGATAGGCGAGTGCACAGCCAGCAGGGAAGCGAGCCTCCTCGGGGGAAGAGGAGGCAGCAAGTCCCCGTCAAGCTGAAATCCCTGCTTACACGAAGCTAAGTGCGACTCCAGTACGGCAGATCTCTAGCTCTGTTCAGAGGCCCGATCTGGCAGAGTTCCTGGCACCAAGATGCTCTGCCATAGGCGAGCCTTGCGCAGACTTGCCTTGCTTTAAGGCTCCCTCCCCAGGAAGGAGCAGGCTGTGTGAGGCTCGGAAACGCCACTGGCGCCTTCCTGGCTTCAGCTCTACCCCTGCCTTGCCTTTGCACTTAGGTCCCAAGCGTCCTTGAGGAGGGCTTAGGGGCTGGTGGGTTGCACACTGCCAAGGGCTCCAGCAGTGAAAGCTCTGTCAGAGGGAAGCGAAGGGCAACAGCAGGGCTCCTTCAGCGGTTCCTTGGCCGCCCAGACAAAGCTCCGCACGGAGAGCACCAGGTTCCAAGGGCCCCTGGCTGGGTTTTGCATCCCCACACTCCCAGAGGCTGACTCCGTGGGTGCCTAGAAAGTGTGTGAGAGACGTAGGTTCCCTAGCACTCTCCTCCCCAGCAGAGACATGTGCAGGTGGTTGGGGCCTTATCCTGCGTGTCTGGGTTCCCGCCCACAGCCCTCAACTCAGGGGAAGCAGCCCCTGAGGCAAGACCTGCTGGAGGAGCCCTGCGCGCCCGCCTGATAGGCGAGAGCACAGCCAGCAGTGTAGCGAGCCTCCTCGGGAGAAGAGGAGGCAGCCGAGCCCAGTCAAGAGGAAAGCCCTGCTTGCACGGAGCTAAGTGGGCCTCCAGTACGGCAGAGCTCTAGCTCTGCTCAGAGCCCCGATCTGGCAGAGTTTCTGGCGCGAGGCTGCTCGGCCGGGGGCTCGCCTTGCCCAGACTTGCCTTGCTTTTAGGCTCCCTCCCCAGGAAGGAGCTGTCTGAGCGAGCCTGGGAGACGCCACTGGTGCCTTCCTTGCCTCAGCTCCAATCCTGCCTTGCCTTTGCACATAGGTGCCAGGCGTCGTTGGGGAGGGCTTAGGGGGTGGTGGGTTGCACACTGCCAAGGGCTTCAGCAGTGAGAGCTCTGTCAGAGGGAAGGGAAGGGCAACTGCAGGGCTCCTCCAGCGGTTTCTAGGCCGCCTAGAATCAGCGCCGCACCGAGAGCACCAGGCTCCCAGGGCCCCTGGCTGGGGTTTTCAGCCCCGCACACACGGAGGCTGATTCCTTGGGTGCCCAGAAAGTGTATGACAGACGTAGGTTCCCTAGCACTCTCCTCCCCAGCAGAGACATGTGCAGGTGTTTGGGGCCTGATCCTGCGTGTCTGGGTTCCTGCCCACAGCCCCAACTCAGGGGAAGCAGCCCCTGAGGCAAGACCTGCTGGAGGAGCCCTGCGCCCCCGCCTGATAGGCGAGTGCACAGCCAGCAGGGAAGCGAGCCTCCTCGGGGGAAGAGGAGGCAGCCCAGCCCCGTCAAGTTGAAAGCCCTGCTTGCACGGAGCTAAGTGCGCCTCCAGTACGGCAGAGCTCTAGCTCTGCTCAGAGCCCCGATCTGGCAGAGTTCCTGGCGCGAGGCTGCTCTGCCGGGGGCTAGCCTTGCCCAGACTTGCCTTGCTTTTAGGCTGCCTCTCCAGGAAGGAGCAGGCAGCAGGAGCCTGGGAGTCGCCACTGGCGCCTTTCTTGCCTCAGCTCCAATCCTGCCTTGCCTTTGCACTTAGGTCCCAGTCCTCCTTAAGGAGAGCTTAGGGGCTGGTGGGTTGCACACTGCCAAGGGCTCCAGCAGTGAGAATTCTGTCAGAGGGAAGGGAAGGGCAACTGCAGGGCTCCTCCAGCGGTTGCTTGGCCGCCCAGATTCAGCGCCACACGGAGAGCACCAGGCTCCCAGGGCCCCTGGCTGGGGTTTTCAGCCCCGCACACACGGAGGCTGATTCCTTGGGTGCCCAGAAAGTGTATGACAGACGTAGGTTCCCTAGCACTCTCCTCCCCAGCAGAGACATGTGCAGGTGTTTGGGGCCTGATCCTGCGTGTCTGGGTTCCTGCCCACAGCCCCAACTCAGGGGAAGCAGCCCCTGAGGCAAGACCTGCTGGAGGAGCCCTGCGCCCCCGCCTGATAGGCGAGTGCACAGCCAGCAGGGAAGCGAGCCTCCTCGGGGGAAGAGGAGGCAGCCAAGTCCCCGTCAAGCTGAAATGCCCTGCTTGCACGAAGCTAAGTGCGACTCCAGTACGGCAGATCTCTAGCTCTGTTCAGAGGCCCGATCTGGCAGAGTTCCTGGCGCCAAGATGCTCTGCCATAGGCGAGCCTTGCGCAGACTTGCCTTGCTTTAAGGCTCCCTCCCCAGGAAGGAGCAGGCTGTGTGAGGCTCGGAAACGCCACTGGCGCCTTCCTGGCTTCAGCTCTACCCCTGCCTTGCCTTTGCACTTAGGTCCCAAGCGTCCTTGAGGAGGGCTTAGGGGCTGGTGGGTTGCACACTGCCAAGGGCTCCAGCAGTGAAAGCTCTGTCAGAGGGAAGCGAAGGGCAACAGCAGGGCTCCTTCAGCGGTTGCTTGGCCGCCCAGACTAAGCTCCGCACGGAGAGCACCAGGTTCCAAGGGCCCCTGGCTGGGTTTTGCATCCCCACACTCCCAGAGGCTGACTCCGTGTGTGCCTAGAAAGTGTGTGAGAGACGTATGTTCCCTAGCACTCTCCTCCCCAGCAGAGACATGTGTTTGGGAGGGCTTAGGGATCGCTGAGTTCCACACTTCCAAGGGCTCCAGCACTGAGAGCTCTGTCGACGGGAAGGGAAGGGCAACTGCAGAGCTCCTTCAGCTGTTGCTTGGCTGTCCAGACTCAGCGCCACATTGAGAGCACCATGCACCCAGGGCCCCTGGGTGGTGTCTGCAGCCAGCAGGCTGGCGACTCACTTGTGGTCTCCCATCATTTGCCTGAAATACATAGGTTCCCTAATGCTCTTCTCCCCAGCAGAGCTGTGTGCAGGTTGTTGGGGCCTGCCCCTGCGTGTCTGGGTTCCCGCCCACAACCCCAGCTCAGGGGAAGTAACCCCTGAGCCAAGACCTGCAGGAGGCGAGGTATGGCTCCGCCTGGAAGCCGAGTGCACAGGACAAGTGGAAGGGAGCCTCCTCCGGGGAAGAGGAGGCAGCCCAGTCGCCTGCTGCTGCAAGCCTTGCTGGGGTGGAGCCGAGTGCGCCTCCAGTATCGGCAGAGCTCCAGCTCCGCTGAGAGCCCTGATCTGGCAGAGTTCCTTGCGCGAGGCTGCTCTGCCTGGGGCGAGCCTTGCCCAGACTTGCCTGGCTTCTAGACTTCCTGCCCAGGAAGGAGCAGTCTGCACGAGGTTGGGAGACGCCACTGGCACCTTCCTGGCCTCAGCTCTGCTCCTGCCTTGCCTTTGCACCTAGGCCCCAGGCGTTCTTGTGGTGGCTTAGGGGCCGGTGGCTTCCACACTGCCAAGGGCTCCAACAGTGAGAGCTCTGTTCGAGGGAAATGAAGGGTATATTTGGAATGCAATCGTTTATCAGATGTGAGACCCACACCTTCACCCTGAACCCTCACCCCGAGCCCTTACCCTCGCCCTCACCCACACCCTCACCCTGAACCCTTACCCTCACCCTCACCTTGAAGCCTTACCCTCACCCTCACCCCTAACCCTAACCCTCACGCCTCACCCCTCACCCTAACAAGTTGGGGGGCTGTTCTGCACACTGTAACCTTAACCCTTCCCTCACCCGACACCCTATCCACATCCTAACCCTAACCCACTTCATAGTCACGCCCTCAACCCTATACTTACCCTTGAAGTACGTACCTGCATCATCTTCGTTTTGGACACTTCCCATGCATAACAAAAGACAAGGTTGGAATGTTTCAAACATCGATCCAAGACCCATTATCCACATAAAAGGGATATAAATACTCTGATCACATCATTTAAATCTCTTGCATCACCAAAATACCTCTCCACCACGTATCCAATCGCCATTGATGGATCACATCTATCTCATACATTTTATAACTTAGCAATCAGATACGCACCCGTAATCTGGGTAATTATATACACAGGATATATTGATACCATAAATATTTCAACAAATTCCACTTTCTACGATGAGTTCAATCTTCACAAAAGTAGGATGAACGGCACCTGTTTCCACTAGGATCCATAGCATTGCACAAAGTGACAGTGAGCGTGAAAATCTTAATGATGACCACCGGAAAGAAGGTCAGCACGGCTGATATCACAGATTTTTCAGTGTTCCAATACGACTTCTACCCAAATCCATAAAGAAAGACATATGCATAGGAAACTACAAATTGAAAGCAAGTCTATTGAGATAAATATTGGACATCAATTGTATGAATCTTTAAGGCATCACTGCAGACATTCTTCAGACATTCTTCAAATTCATAGAATGACAACAAAGTATGGCTACGTACAATCCATTCGGTTTTATAAACCACTCATGAATAACCTCACAAGCCATTGAAAACCAGATGACACTTTCAAATAGCTTTGATCTACAAACAAGGCTGTAAGACAGAAAGTTAAAATCGAAATACATGAACTAAATCCTCAATAGATATGAAAACATCCCTTGGTAGTGAAGTCGATTCACATTAGTTATTAGGGCTTTCATGCACAGATCCACGGGGCATATACAGAACCATTCCTCCAACAAAACTGAAGAATGACTTTAAAATCGCAAACAAAACATGAGTATATGTGTTCACACACTTCATGGAGCAAGGGTTTCTTCGATCTGAAAACTGGCGTCGATGAAGGACTGTGTGAAGAATACTTCAAAGTCTATTTGGCAAACACAGCCTACGTTGGCTATATTTAGTCCTCAGATGAATGGAATGTCATGAGTACTGGGCGTTTCAAAGAAGCAGCCTGTGAAGCTCTGGACGCTTATTGGGATGCGTGGTATACCACATTCACACGTTTCAGTAGCATTGGTGCAAAAACGATACACTTCTCAGGGGAAGCTTCTACATGGACTCTTGGGATCAGAGCTCTAACTCATACACACATACTTTTCCTTTGAAAATGATCCTGCATGATAAGCAAACAAAACACTGGATGAACACCTAGACGGTGAGCTCTGTACTAAATGATTTGAAAGCCAGTAGATGGAATGAGCTGATGAGGAAGACTACAAACGAGTCATCTTCTTCAACTTGGTCAAACTGCTCATAGTCATACAAGTGAATGAAAAGTGGAGCCTGTTGTCATTCAATCTGTTGAAAAGAAAGAGAATAATACAACAAATTAGCAAATCTTATTTTCTTCATAAACATTATATTATTTCTGCACAGCTTTCTTACTGGCATGAATAGAATATCTGCAATAATCACTTGTCACAGTGAAATGGATTCACATTCGATATCGATTCACATCTAGAATTGATGCCATAGCTGTTTGATACTATTGCTTGAGTGAATGCAACTTATGTGACTTCACAAACTACAAACACGACTAACATAATAGGTATTAAAAAACCTTGAGTGACATGAGCGTGAAGACTTAGTAGAGTTGCTCTCAAGAATCATGATACTATTCTTCACTCCAGCCATAGGACTGGAATCTGTACATTAACACCCCTGCAAAAGAAACGGGAAGGATAGAATAATAATAAAGGAACTTCATAACTATATTCCTACTGTCAACATTCAACACTATGTTTTCTTTTCAACTGACTTTCATATTTGGTCTACTGTAACCTCTTCTGTGTTCATTTTATGCTAAACTTATTGCCAACAGTAAAATTACCATATGAGCTCTAATGAATTTTTTTACTTGCAAAGCTAGTGATAGAACCAAAGGCCAATATCTACATCAAACAGGAGGAATGGAATGGAAACTGTAAACAATTTTATGGAATAGCATTTCCGTGCTCCTATTCAGTCAAACGGACATTCCAAAGGATGTGATTTTTCTGAAAGTTTATTTCGGAAACTTGGAAGTGGATGACTGCAAACAATAAAACGAATAATATATTGATACATAATACGAATAATATACAGTGGGTCATTCTTTTTTCTATTCTGCCACAGCTAACTGACTGGAAGTCAGTTGTCGTAACTACTACTAACAGAAGACCCTCACCGATGAGTGAAGATATATAGGAAAATCCATAATAGATCTAAAAACCGTCAAAGATAAAATGGTCATGAAAAAATACAGTGACAGTTTAGTTGGTATAAGAAACAGGATGATTATGAAAGCAAAGCCAACAATCATGGATAGGCCATGGAAGCCCGTGGCTGTCACGAGTGTTGACTTGTATCCTTCATCTGAGGTTGTTAAAAGTGCGTGGTAAAATCCAGAGGTTTGCAGCAGTGGTAACCTCCTGAGCAGACTGAAATCCAAAGGGTTTCCAGAATATCCTGACGATTTCCATCTACTAGGCTGTGGTGAGCTCAAGCAATACATACTCCAGAGGACAGAAGACAGACGTCTACTGCACTTAGGGAGAAAGGGAATGTTGCTGCTCGGCCTAGTACAAGTGTAGAAGCAACACCTCGGTGATTCGATCTTTAAAGACTCCATACATATGAGAAAGACTGGTATGAATAATCCTTCAGAAGCGCCTTCTCAGACCTCCTCCCATCATAAGCACAAGCATAATGAAAACACTGAGTTTTCATGGGCTCACGCAAAATTAGACTCACTTATGACTTTGCTTTGAGAAGAGTTGAACTACTCATTGTTTAAGAGAAATGACCCTTTCTTCTCTGAAGACTTGTGAATCATTCATAGGGTGTGGTGAATAAACTACTTAAGGATCTAATCCATAAAAATGCGATAGGCTAAGCACAGAGATGTTTTTCTCCCTTTCTCAAAGGATGGAACATTTTGTATTTGCACTGACTTTATGTCTTGACTTCATGTACAATTAGATATTGATTTTTTTAGTTGACATACAATAGGACTAAAAATATCGATATAATACTGATAACTCATGTTGGTATGTGTGGTTGTCACATAGGATTCACAGGAGATTTAGATTCACAGTTGTCAACGTAAAGGATGAATGCTATTTAGCTTCTTCGTGACTCTAGACCACGAATGAAGAGTTTTCCTCAACATATTTCACTGAGGGAAATACAAGGATGATAGGCATAATACTATGCTTCGACTCACGGATATCGAAGCATTGTTCACAATACAGATCTGATTTTCGAAATCAGGGTTCTTTCAGTGTCCTTGAACAGCATTTGTTTTTCTGGATACAGAAGAAAAAACTCATGAGTATCAAACTGGTTCCCAGAAAACATGTGTATGAATTGTTATCTTCCTGAACCAGGGATCAAACCCACATCACTTCCACCTCCTGCACTGGTAGGCAGAGTATTTCTTGATCAACTGCGCCACCTGGGAATCGACATACATTTCAAGGACCACTGCCATCAGCTTCTACTGTTCATGACCAAACTAGGAGAAACAACATTGGAAGAAGGACTCATAAGGGTACTCATAGGAAGTACTCATAAGTCAAGGAACCGTTCTACTGGGTCCTCTCGTTATTACTGGGACAAGTCAGTTCCTCCGATGATGATGGGTATAACTGAAAAATTATTACAAATGCATGGGATGCGATGTCTACATGATAAATGTGTTCCTCTTATACTATTGCTTCAGGGATGTCTACTTCCGCATGAACGACTGCACTACAAGGGATGCCTGCTATTCCAGCTCAAGCAACAGATAGTCAAGTGCAGATCATTGTCCTTTGTTGAAAATAATCAGCAGTTTGTCAACATAGGGAACATGCCGGAGGAACCCTTGGGATGGAACTCTAAAAACAGGTTGGGCCCTCTTTTTGCCAGGCCCTGCGATAAAATACAAATCAGAAAAAGAAAAATAGCATCGGTTTTGTCAGGACTTCCTCATCTTTTCTTTCTCGGTAGCAGGAAGCAGACATTGAGGCCAGAGGACTGCAGGATTTCATTGTGAACTAACGTTGGGTGGGGTGGAGGCTCATCACTCTAGTAAGAATGTGGCTCACTAAAACGGAATTTCATTCACTTCATGGACATAGAGTTCTAGAATCCTTCATTAAGGAATTCAATAAGCTATATTTCCTTACACCTTCACAATCTCTTGGTTTACAAGAATGTCAATTGCTAGTCCAGCACTTATACAATGAGTGTTACAGGTAGTATGAGTGTATAAATGATGACGAGCAATGACAGGAAGTTTATTTATTCTCTGTTTGAATTCTTGATTTTTATATAATTTTTTATAATATCCTTACAGATGTAAATATTTTAGTGACATGTATAAATACACGTTGAGTAGTGCTATGATAACTCATAGTGTTGCCACAATAAATATCATGGTTATTATGTGCTTTTCATATATTCCTTTGGAGATTCTCTTGCATTATACATCATCATAAGATATTTAATAGTTTCCTAAACTGTACAGTAGGTCCTTGTGGCTTCTTTTATATATGGTAATGTATTTGTTAATAATTCAAACAAAAACTGGTACACAAATATTCATAGTGACATTCACAATAGCTCAAAGGTAGAACTCATTCAAGTGTCCGTTGGTGGGAGACTGAATATGCAACGCAAGGTATATTCAGAAGCTTGAACGGTATTCCACCATACAAAAAAGTACATTAAATGGTGCTGCCACTCTGCAAGACATTACACAAATGACTCCAAAACGAACACGTGGAAGAAATACATAGTTCGATTCCAATTCATGCTATGTACCCAAAAGGATTGGGAAAGGGGGCTGAAAAAAATGGATACTCCTTCCGTCATACTCACAACAGCATGATTCACACTGGCAAACAAACAGAAGCAATCGAAGTGTCCATGGCAGCCAATTCCATAAACAAACTGTGGTATACACACAATGGAATCTGATTCGGCCCTTCAAAGTCAGTAATTCTGACAATGCGACAATGTGGACAAACCTTATGGTCATTAGATTAAGTGAAATAAACCAGACCAAAAAAAGACAAACGTTCTGTGATTCCGCTCATATGAGATATCCAAACAAGTCAAATCTGTCAGAAATAGCAGAAAGTGATTCCGACCGATCGAAAAGAGTTCATGTTTCATGGACCTCAGTTTCCCTTGGAAAAACTGACTTCCCATCATATCTCCAAAACCAATTAGACAAATAACTGGAAGCTATATCCAGTCAAATGAATGTAGACATAATGTTACAGTGTACACCAAACTCACTCAAACTTCTCAACAGACAAAAGGCAAAACTGTATCTGTGGCACCTCAGCTTAGCTTAAAACTGTATCTACGGTACCTCACTTCTGCTTATAAAATTTAACAACAACAACAACACACTAAAGGCTATCCAAAAAAGGATAGAAAACACATATAACATCAACTTTAAAAAATTAGAAATTGAAACGGTGAAAAACCTTATTCACAAAACTTAAACACAAGCCACAGGAAACTATATTTATAAAATAGATATCTGATAAAGGATTGTTCTCCAAATATACCAAAAAATCTAGAACAATCTCATAAAATATGTATACACCTAAACACCTGGCCTACAAAAATATAAAGATAGTAAATAAGCCTATCAAAAAGACTCAAAACCACATAGCATTAGGAAATGACAAACTAAAATAACAGTGAGGTAGCACTGCACACCTATTAGATCCAGTCAACTCAAGAAAAGGGGGTAGGGCACAGCTTCTCCGGTGGCTCAGTGGTAAAGAATCTGCCTGACAATGCAAGACACTCTAGTTCGATCCCTTACCCCAGAAGATCCCACAAGCCACAGAGAAACATAGCTGGATTTTTCCACAGCTAAACAAGGCTCACCTGTGACCTGAATCCTTCATGTCCAGCACTTACTAAACAGCTTTGAAAACATGTCCAGACAAAAAAGGATCGCATGATTATATACAACAGCTCGACTTGGTAATCACTACAAACTTTCAAATATCAGGATGTCTTCAGTAGATGACAGTGTAAACAAATGGGGATACATGCAAAGTGAAGGGGAGCAAATGCTACCACAAAATATACCACCTCAGCATGAGGATTAGTTGGACCCAATTAACTTTTATTTTTTTAGAGGACACATGATCATCTCTGAAACCCAAGTTCAAGACAGCTCTTCTGTGAGTCACATTTACCAGAGAAATCTCATTTCAAAGGAATCCTCTCTATATGCCAGATAGAAGGATGAGACACAGTCTTTTGAAACTCTTTTTTCTTTTCTATCGATAGGGAAAGCTAAGCCGTAAATCTGCACAGCCACCATACCCTTCCTTTCCTTTGGTTGTATTTTTTTAAATATTTGTTTCTGTTTTCATTTGGCTGCGCCAGGTCAACCTTCATTGAGGCAAGCCAGATATTTAGCTACAGCATGCAAATTCTCTGTTGTGGCATGGGAGATCTAGTTCTTGGATCAGGAAATGAACCTGGGCCTCCTTCTTTGGGAGTGTCCAGTCTCAGCCACTGGACCACCAGGAAGTGCCTGTTTTGTTTTCAGATGAAGATGGAATCTAAGGTGATATCTTGGGCCATTTCAGTCACTGACTCAGTTTCCTGAGTTTGTCCAAAGCACGCACAAGGTGCACATTATTAAACTGGTTTGCAAAACAAGAAAAGGTTGTCTGCTACAACACTGTATGCTTACAAATATCTAAATGGTAAATGGCATAGTATTGATTTTTCATTACTATGGGGGGAGAAAGAATGCAGGATTCATACATGTTACAACACGAATAAATATTCAAACCATCTTCAGTGAAAAAAAAATCCACATAGAAAAGGCCACCCAGAACCCTTATTCACCATGTCTGCTTTCAATCCATCAAGTTTGTCCAAATAACTGAAAATCTCAGTAACACTCTAAATAAAGAAAAAAGGATGAAGATGGAAACAAAAGATATATTCATACACTTGAACATTGCAAAGTGGAAGTGGGGCGGTGGATTACATTATAACGTAGATACCATATGATTTCCTGATTTTGGAGATTATGTGCTGGTTCTGCAGAAGGTACCCATTTTGGATAAAACACATAGAGTCTTTTAGATGATGTGGCAAATGCTAGCACTTGTTCCCATTGCTAGGCATTTTCTGTACATTTTAAATGACTGGAAAGTATACTAGGTTTCAAAACAACCATGTCAATACCACAAAAGAAATTTAGAGTAGACAGGCAGGAAGCTTTCTGATACAGGCCAAGACTTACCCAGACGAAGTTCAAGGGAAGCTGCGATGCTCACTGCCCTTGAAGGAGTCCACGTGGAATGAAGAAGTACTGTGGGAAGTCTCTTAGTAACCACCATGTCTTGGGTCCTCTGGATGACCTACTGCAGGAGAAACAGATGTTACAGATAAAACGTTCCACATCACTTCACAAAATGTTGTTAGACTACTTTCAGTAAAGCTGAATCATTTGGGATCAATTTACAATCATATAATAGACTACCATTTACAGTCCAAAAATCACTTGCATTTCTAGACACTCATAACAATCAGAAAAAAAAATTAAGAAACTCCCACTTAAATAAAACATCTAGCAACAAACTTAATCAAGAACATAAAAGACCAGTAGTCAGAAAACTAGAAAGCACTGATAAAGAAACCAAAGAAAACACAAATACACAGAAAACTATTCCACGCTCATGCACTGGAACAATGAGGAATTAAAAGGTCCATTCCAACCAAAGTCATCAACAAATACACGGACTGCAATCACAAAATAACATTCAATGGCATTTTTCACAGAAATAGAAATATTCCTCATATTAGACTGCTACTGTTGACCAGGACCTTAAACGGCCAAAAAGACTCTGAGAAAGAGGAACACAGCTGGAGGCATCTTCCTATCCCTCTTCAAACTACATCACGGAGCTGTAGTGACCACCACAGTGAGGAACTGGCAGGAACACAGACACATGGACTCCAGGAGAGAATAGAGAGCCCAGAAACGAACCCACATGTACATGGTCAGTTCCTGAAAATCAAACCAGGAACGAGCGAAGAGGAAAGGACAGTCTTCTCAAGAAACAGTGACAGGAAAACGGCCACCTACACGGAAGAACATCAGTGTTCATCCTCTACATCATCTAACGCAAATCGAACTGAAAACCCACCGCTTTGCACACGGAGCTCTTTCCCCTGAGTCCTCCGAGATGGACCTCCAGTCAGCCCTCAGCTGGACACAGGAAACGTCTACTCCGTCCTCATGTTTTCGCTCTTGCAGCGCCTCCCTGCTGGTGGGCACTGAGGCAACCCTGCTCCTCTCAGCCTGGATGCAGCCCTGTTATCCAGAAGCCTGAGCCCTGATGGTCCTGAGGAGACAAAGCTCCGCCAGCTGCTCACGGGGCAGAGCCTAAAGGCAAAGCGTCCTGCGCCCGCGGGTCAGAGGGGGCTTTGGCGCCCCCCTGCGGGCCACAGGAGAAGAGCGGGCAGCCCGGCGCTCACAGACCTCAGAGGGCTCACCCAGAAGCAGCTCTGCTGCGAGCACTCAGACTGGAAGCCCAAACTGAAATGGAGCAGAATAGCTCCATGACCCTCCGCAAAACATGGCTAAGGAACAATCAGAGCCTGTATGGAATGCAGCCATAAAAAGGAACACATGTGAGTTTGTTCTAATAAAGGGGAGGGAAGTCAGTCAAAGAGAGAAAAACATGGAATCTAGAAGGATGGTACTGACGAGTCTGTTCACAGAGCAGCAATGGAGGTGCAGACATAGAGAACAGACTTCCAGACGAGGGTGGGGAACAAGAGGGAGAGGGTGAGATGAATGGAGAGAGCAGCATGGATGCAGGTACACCAACCTTTGTAAATAGACAACCAATGGGAATTTGCTGTATGATTCAGGGAACTCAAACTGGGGCTCAGTAGTAACCTAGAGAGGTGGGAATGCGTGCGAGGTGGGAGGGAGATTCCAGAGCAAGAGGACATAGGTACACCTATGGTCAATTCATGTGGATGTATGACAAATCAAACCAATATTGTAAAGCAATGATCAATCAACTAAAAAGAAATAACTGTTTAAAAAAATATGAACATACACACAAACTTTGCAACAAGGTAACTCCATTTTAAAAACTATTGAAATTTTAGAAAACTACAAACGTTCTACATGACCTTCGGTCTGGTGATCAGGTCTAACATACACAAAACAAGCCAACTTACCCAATTATGAATACAAATGAGTTAACACATTGCCTTTTATCATTTCATACATTTACCCTGTGGAGGACCTTACTCGAGAGAACCAAAAAGAAACTGCTAAATGAACCACGGACCACCCACCCTGGCCAGGCAACAGAGAAAAGAAAACACTTGCAGGAGTCATCTCACAACAGGAGGTCCTGGGAAGGAACAAGGAACGAACAAGCTACCACCAACCAGAATTCTGGAGAGGTCAGGAGATGGGAGGCTCCAGTTCAGAGGTCCTACCAACCTCCCAGGATGCACTTCGCTGGAATCCATCTCGGCTGAGTGATGCGTGTGCCCCCAAGAAGGATCCCAATTCAGAATGCCTGGCAAGAGACAAACCAGAAATGAACCGATGACCATAAAACCTGAGAGTGCGAGCCACGTGACAGAGTGGTTCTCTCCGTTTCCCTCACCTCCTGCCCTCCACCCGGCAGCCCTTCCCAATGAAGCCTCTCGCTTGGACAGCACTCCTCTCCTCAGACAACTCATTGCCCAGTGTCAGACAAGAACTCACTCTCAAGCCCTGGAAGGGAACCCCCTTCCTTCATCAAAAAGCAATATCCAGGAGAAAAGAGCTTCAAACGCTATCTTGCAGAGAAGGAAATCAGACAAGGCAATGGCAGCCCGCTCCAGTACCATTGCCTGGAGAATCCCACGGACAGAGGAGCCTGGTAGGCTGCAACCCCGGGGTCACTAAGAGTCGGACACGACTTCACTGAGTGACTTCACTTTCACTTTTCACTTTCATGTACTGGAGGAGGACATGGCAACCCACTCCAGTGTTCTTTGCCTGGAGAATCCCAGGGACAGAGGAGCCTGGTAGGCTGCTGTCTATGGGGTCGCGCAGAGTCAGGCACGACTGAAGCGACGTGGCAGCAGCAGCAGAGAAGGAAATGGCACCACCTGCAGTACTCCTGGTCTCAGAAATCCTAGGGACAGAGGAGCTTGGTGGGCTACAGTCCAAAAGCAGGGCATTTCTGACGGGAGGAAACAGTCCCAGGGAAGCTGAGCTGCTCACCAAAGGCCCAGAGCTTTGGATAGCACACCAGAGCTGTGGGCTGAGGATTCCCAGCTGCCATGCCTCTTGATCCTGGCCTCTTTCACTAGATACGTGTGTGGAAAACTAGAATCTCAAATATGCCTGGTGGTTCCATAGTCAAGAATCACCTGCCAGTGCTGGAGATGCATGTGCGATCCCTAGGATGGGAAGATGCCACATCCTATGGAGCCCGTGTGCCACAACTGCCGAGCCTGTGCTCTAGATCCTGGAAGCCACGATGCCGAGTTCACATGCCGCAGCCACTGAAGCCCGTGAGCCTGTGCCCCTCAACAAGAGGACACACTGCAGTGAGAAGCCTGCAAACCACTCGTTATGGCCCATGCTCACCAAAACTAGAGAAAAGCCCACACACAAAGATGCAACACAGCCAACAATCAATACAACTCTTTTCCTAAAAAAATGCACATCTGACAAAGAAACTGTACTCGAATTGTCCAAGAACACTAGAGCAAACAAGCCCATTCATAATTGGTAACGACTGAAATAGACACCTGGCCACTGAGGGTATACTGATAGTAAACTATCATACAAAAACATACTCAAGATACTGGTGCGATGCACGCAGAGCCCCTTTGAAAGACAATCTGACAGTTTTTTTTTTTTCAGTAACCACGTGGGACAAGCACTGAATTCTGTGTATGACAAGCGGTGGAAGCCAGGTATCTTACCATTGGAAGGCAAAGTTCCAGATAAACAAAAGGAAAACGACAATTGCCAGGGGCGGATCAGGGGGGAGACAGCAGCACACAAGACGTGAACTGAATATGGTTTCAAGAGCTCCAATTTACCTTACTTACACT